>NC_134836.1:133509070-133569578 GCF_004210375.1 Tachypleus tridentatus | reverse complement strand
GACCCTAATGTGTATTATTTTTTTAATCTTTCATAAACGTTTTTTTACAATCAAACTCACATCTAAATATTAAGAACAATCTATAATAATTTAAGATAAATAAACAAAACTAGTTTCTATGTGACTAAATAAAACTTATTATCAGACTTTTTTTACCAGGTAACACATTCAATACAATCAAAAAAACATTTTCCATTATTTACCAATAATTTAAGTTCAAGGTCCGGTTTTATTGATAGTTCAACTGTATATGTTTCAAAATAGTCTCCATACGGGAAAGTTTGTTTGAGTTGATAAAGTAGATGTGTTGTATGTGGTTACTATAACCTTGCTATTCATTTTTCATCATCAGATACCTGAAATAAAATACTAAACGACTTCCTATACATTACAATTTATATATTGTTCACAGTTCCAACTTTAGAGAATTCAACTGTATAGGATTCTGAATATAATTACAATAAAAACATATCGTATATCACAGTGTAAGAATATGTTTCTTATCTAAAATAACTGGTGCATAATAATACTGTAGATACTTCTGCATGGTATGAAGAGATAAATAAAATACCAGATGACTTCCTGTACTTGTTTGTTTGGTTTGTTTTGGAATGAAGCGCAAATATATTCAATGGGCTATCTGTGCTCTGCCCACAATAGGTAACGAAACCCAGTTTTTAGCGGTGCTTCCTGCACTTTAACAGGTTGGTTCTGTTTCAAGTTTCGGAGTTAAGACAATTACATATAAAATGTTATATAATCAAACTAAGAAACTAATTATCCGTATAATAATGATACAGTACACAGGCTATGAGACATAACACTATCTTTGGATCCGTAAATAAAAACTCACTAGTCTTTTAAAATGTACTATTTTACTCTTTTTTATGTGCCATGTAATTTGTAAGAGAATTATATAGAGGTCTCCAAGTTACTGTAGCAGACAACGGGTAAGTGTCGAATCCACACAAAATTGGAATCGCCTGTTTATGGAAAAAAAAAGTTTAATAAGAATGTACAGATGACCTCGTAACCCCCATAAGTGGAGGTCTCTCTAAATTCCATACCTCCATGTAGTATAAGTTTTCTAAAGGTCAAATAATGTTGACACAACATGTTATCAGTTGAGAAAAGTTTCTAAAGTTGAATCAGGTGGCCGAAAAGGAAGGGTCAGAATCTATACTGTAAGAAGAGGTGTTTGATTCATGGAATCAACATTAACTACATATGTGAACAGGAAGAAAGTAATCAAATATCATTTATTAACCTCAAAATTACAAGAACCGATAAACAATTCAAAACAGAAATCCACTCAACAATCACCCATACTGGACTATACATTCCTTGGAACCCAGCACATGAAACAAAAAAAAAACTCAACATACTAAGAAACCAAATAAACACAGCCATAAAACTATGCTCACTAGATAAAATTAACGATGAATTAGACAAAATAAAACAATACTTCATCAACATCAATACGTTTCCTTCACAAACCGCAGAAAACATTATACGTACACACGCAGACAGAAAGCAAAAGCAACCAATTAAAGTAAATATATCTCACGAATCAAAAAATCACGAAACCATATACTGCTGTATACCATATATTCCTGACATCAGCAAACAAATAACCAACATTCGGCAAAAACTAGTAACAAAATACGACATTCCAGTTAATACCAAATTTATTCAAAAACCAGGCACAAAACTGAGGTCTATACTATGTAAAAACTACACTGACAAACACCACACCAACATTATTTATAAAATACAATGTGATAACTGCCACAACTTCTATATTGGAGAAACAAGTAGAAAAAATGGAAACCAGATTCAAAAAACATAAAAAGTCACCTTCACACGTTTTCGAAAACTGCAAGTCAAATAAACACAACGTAACGATAGAAAACACTCAAATACTAAATAAAGAAACAAACATAAACAAACGCAAAATTAAAGAAGTCTTACTTATACAACAACTAAAACCCAAAATAAACCAATATAAAGGAACGCCTTTATACCTATATTAATATAATAAAATAAATAAAATTATATATTCAAACATCTAACACCGCCCTCTACATTCCAACTTTCAGTTACACAACCCCTCTGAAACATGTGGTCAGGTTACGGTCAGTTACCTCTTTCTTTGTGAACCTGACGATGACCGAAGAAGGTCGAAACGTTGTTCGCTCTTCTATGTAAAATATCTTCTCAACCCAAACGAGCCGTTTTTGCATATATATTACTCTACAAGTGGGTTTCTCGACAACGCTGATTATATGTATTGTGTTTACTGAGATGCTCCCCACTCTACCATGGGAAAGAAGGTGGACTAATTTATATGTATTGTGTTTGCTAAGATGCTCCCCACTCTACCATGGGAAAGAAGATGGACTAATTTATATGTATTATGTTTACTAAGATACTCCCCACTCTACCATGGGAAAGAAGGTGGAATAATTTATATGTATTGTATTTACTAAGATACTCCCCACCTTATCATGGGAAAGAAGGTGGACCAATTTATATGTATTGTGTTTACTAAGATGCTCTCCACCCTATCATGAGAAAGAAGGTGGACTATTTTATATGTATTGTGTTTACTAAGATGCTCCCCACTCTACCATGGGATAGAAGGTGGACTAATTTATATGTATTGTGCTTACTAAGATGCTCCCCACTCTACCATGGGATAGAAGGTGGACTAATATATATGTATTGTGTTTACTAAGATGCTCCCCACTCTACCATGGGAAAGAAGGTGGACTAATTTATATGAATTGTAATATATATGCAAAAACGGCTCGTTTGGGTTGAGAAAATATTTTACATAGAATAGCGAACAACGTTTCGACCTTCTTCTGTCATCGTCAGGTTCATGAAGAAAGAGGTAACTGACCGAAAGCTGACCACATCTTTGAAAGGGGTTGTGTAACTGGGTGTCGGAATGTAGTGGGCGGTGTTAGATGTTTGAATATATAATATAATTTTATTTTATTACATTTCATATAGGTATAAAGGCGTTCCTTTATATTGGTTTATTTTGGGTTTACGTTGTTGTGTAAGTAAGGCTTCTTTAATTTTGCGTTTGTTTATGTTTGTTTCTTTATTTAGTATTTGTGTGTTATCTATGGTTGTGTTGTGTTTATTTGACTTGCAGTGTTCGAAAACGAGTGAAGGTGACTTTTTATGTTCTTTTAATCTGGTTTCCATTTTCTAATTGCTTCTCAATATAGAAGTCGTGGCAGTTATCACATTGTATTTTATAAATAACGTTTTTGAAGTGTTTGTCAGTGTAGTTTTTACATAGTATAGACAGGAAGAACGCAATGAACAGGAAGAAAGCAATCAAATATCATTTCTTAACCTCAAAATTACAAGAACCGACACATAATTCAAAACAGAAATCCACCGAAAAATCACCCATACTGGACTATACATTCCTTGGGACTCAGCACATGAAACAAAACAAAAACTCAACATACTAAGAAACCAAATAAACACAGCCATAAAACTATGCTCACCAGATAAAATTAACGATGAATTAGACAAAATAAAACAATACTTCATCAACATCAATACGTTTCTTTCACAAACCGCAGAAAACATTATACGTACACACGCAGACAGAAAGCAAAATCACCAATTAAAGTAAATATATCTCACGAATCAAAAAATCACGAAACCATATACTGCTGTATACCATATATTCCTGACATCAGCAGACAAATAACCAACATTTGGCAAAAACTAGTAACAAAATATGACATTCCAGTTAATACCAAATTTATTCAAAACCAGGCACAAAACTAGGTCTATAATGTAAAACTACACTAACAAACACAACACCAACATTATTTATAAAATACAATGTGATAACTGCCACGACTTCTATATTGGAGAAACAAGTAGAAAAATGGAAACCAGATTCAAAGAACACAAAAAGTCACCTTCACACTTTTTCGAACACTGCAAGTCAAATAAACACAACATAACCATAGAAAACACTCAAATACTAAATAAAGAAACAAACATAAACAAACGCAAAATTAAAGCCTTACTTGTAGAACAACTTAAACCCAAAATAAACCAATACAAAGGAACACCTTTATACTTATATTAAAAATAATAAAATAAATAATATAAAATTATATATTCAAACATCTAACACCGCCCTCTAGATTCCGACACTCAGTTACACATCACCTTTCAAACATGTGGTCAGCTTCCGGTCAGTAACCTCTTTCCTTCTTTGTGAACCTGACGATGAGTGAAGAAGGTCGAAACGTTGTTCGCTCCTCTTCGTAAAATATTTTTTCAACCCAAACGAACCGTTTTTAACATATATATTTCTCTGTATAAATATTATTCATCTGTTTTGTTCAACACATTGTTTTATTTCCTGATAAATCATTTAGAACACACTTAACCCTTGACCTTTCATTTACACTCCTCCATTTTCTTTTCTTGGCAGTTTGCCAGTACTCTTTTCAAACTATCGAAAGTCTTCTATATTATTCATGATACAAATATCATTATATATTAAGTTAGTGCCCGGCTTGTACAGCTGAAAGTATGCGTGTTTACAACGCTAAAATGAGGGGTTTGATTCCCCTCTGTGGACCCAGGAGATAGCCAGATTTGGTTTTGCTATAAGAAAACACACACACACATTTTTAGTTATAAATATTTTTTCTGTCATAAATCACAAATTTGAAACTATTCATATCCAGCACTTTAAATATATAAATTTGTTTTATATTTCTAATAAAATTTCATCAGTCGCTTCACCATTTATTGTAAAAGAAACATCTTGAAATAAATGTTTTTTTTATATTATTTAAACTGCAACGAGGACTGGAGAAAGTTCACTTGGTCTGAAAAACATTTCTTTTTTAAATTATAGAAACTCACCGCTGTTGGAGAACAAATAATGATAGTACATTCTAGTTCCTCGTCTCTATAAATTATTAATGCCATATAAGATGGACAGTCAATCATTTTTTCTTAAAGGTGATTGGAAGGTGCTACTGACTAGTTTAATTCCCTGTGGTCAATAACTAAATATTAGGGACGGTGGAAAACAGTTTTATTGTTTCTTCCCTTACACAACACGTCTTATCAAGTTTATTTTGTCTTCAACGTCTTATGATTTTTAAGACGTTACGATTTGCTATTGTCGTTAAATGCTAAGGTAAGGCTGGAAACGTTTTACCTTCATTATTTTTTTAAATTCTTGAAGCTAAATTCTAAAACCGCTAACTCCATGCCTTCACATCGTCCCCTATGACACAGCGGGAAGTTTAAGTTGTTAGAACATTTAAAATCTGTGTATTGTTCCCAAGACAGACAGCCCAGTGTGGCTTTGTTTTTACAACAAATAAAGTCTTCAGATATTTATACAGTTCCGTCATGTCAGAGAAATAAAACATTCTGTTGTTCATCTTTATTCTTATGAAACTCTTCAGAACCAGTGAATATTAGAAACATCACGACATGATTTAAACATATTGGTTATAATTATAGAAAACTAGATGTTCTTAATTTTATGTAACATATATGGTTATACTTTGGTTTTATTTGTAAAAAAAAAAGATTCCAATTAATCAACGCTACCTTAATTTTCTAGTAAAAAGATTTGATAACTATTTGATAAATGAGAGAGGAAATATTAATAATGACAGCAAATATAAAAAATACTTGATTACAAAAAAGAAATAATTTTCTATTTACTAAATTATTACACTAGGTGACGCTCTTTTATCGTTTGTATCTCGTAATGAAAGTTTTTTTTTTTTCATTCAACACTAAATACATCTCTAAACTCTATTTTCTAAAATTGGTTGTCAAGTAATTATGGTAACCTATTTGACACAAACGTAAGGTAGGGGTCCAAGGTTCGAGAGTAGCATACATCTCATAGTTAGAATAGAGAAAGACAGTTATACATGTCAAAGTCAAGTTTCTCCGGAAAACAGATACAATTTATATCACATTCACGAAATAATGTTGTATACTATCCACTATCAGAATTAAAACATAAATACAGTTGAAGAAATGATGAAGGTAATACTGAGAGACTGCCTGTAGAAGAGACCACAATGAACAGCCACGTATTGAAACAGTACGTAGAGAGAAATGGCTACTTTTGTGTAAAATACCTCAAGAGCCACTCGCCCCCCTGCCTCAGTCTGTCCAGTAAAAGCAACAACGTCACTGATTCCTCCCCTCTGATTAGTTGATGGGTTTTTCCTGCATTACATTAAACATCCAGAAATATTTGAGATTGTTAAACAATTTTACATATTATCCCTCTTCAACCGCTTTGTGGTTGATACAATATTTTTGCAGGAGCTCCTTTTGCTTCTCGGAGGGTCCACTTTTCGTTTTCCTCTCGCTATCCTGTCCGTTCCTTCTGGTCCTTTGGCACGACGCGTGCACGGGGTGTGGGTAATCCTCTTTCACCGGCATTTTAATGGCACCATCCTCGCGTTACATAGTGATGCTGAGGGGCGGGTTGTGTGCGTTGATGTTTTCGCTGGGGGTCGTAAGAATCGTCTTGTCAATGTCTAAGCGCTTGCACAGTCTGGGGAGCGGGAGGTTTTTTTCTCGGGCTTGGAAGGTTCATGGTTACACAGGCCGATATCGTCCTTGGTGGCGACTTCAACTGCGTCTTGAATCCTCATCTCGACAAGATTAGAGGTGATCCTCTTTCTGGTGTTCGGTGTACGTGGTCTCTGTGTGCAGTGCTGTCGGATTTCGACTTTCCCAATGTCTGGCGTGTGCTGTGTGGGGGTCTGCTTTTGTGACAACTTGGATTGGTTAGGGCGTTTCTTGTCGCCTTGACAGGTTATATGTAACACCTGGCCATCGGCAGAGCCTCAGTGGAGCTGCAGTTCACCAGGTTGGGATGTCTCGTTTAACGTGTCCGACCATCGGGCACTTCTCACCTCATTCTGGGATTTTGTCCCAGTTTTACCTGCCCTAATGTGTGGAGCCTCAACATCTGCCTCCTTGCTGAGGATAAGGTTGGAGACGAATTGATTGTCCTTGTCTGGGGGCTCTGCTCTGTTGAGTCTGTCATTGGGTCCTGGGAGCAGGTCTGAAGCCTCCTTGTTGAGACAAGCTGGCATGCGCCGCCTGGCGTTGCGAAAAACTCAGGGCGTCTTGGCTGCATTACTCCGTGGCAGGCCGATGGATCGCTAGGTCTTCTCGGACATCGAGAACCTGAGCATGGTTATTTTATAAGATCTGTACTTATAAATTTTAGAGTATAGAATATTAAAAATAGCGGAATGTCTTGTTATAATGTTATTTGTTCTTGACTGAAACTGTGGGGACTTACCGAAATGTTATCGAATATACAGAAAATTGTGTTTGCTGTCATGTTCCTCTTACCCATTATTGTTTCACTGGACGTGGAGGAAATGTAGGAAGCTGGTGGTTCAAAATGTTAAATAAAACGATTAACGCTGATGATACTTGAGTATTCACGTGTAATGGTATTATCATTACAAAATATAAACCAAATTTGCATTTTTTAATATGCTGGATATGGAGTGTTTCCCATTTGTAAATTATGAAAACAAAAAGTTGTAAAACAGTTAATATATAAAGATATTTGTAATACGAAAAGTGTAAAAGACGTTCGAAACAATGAAGACAGTTCTGGCAAAC
Source organism: Tachypleus tridentatus (assembly GCF_004210375.1). Lineage (NCBI taxonomy): Eukaryota > Metazoa > Arthropoda > Merostomata > Xiphosura > Limulidae > Tachypleus > Tachypleus tridentatus. The sequence goes on along the minus strand of NC_134836.1, from coordinate 133,561,895 downwards.
TTCCAATGAAACTAAGTACAAGTGTGATAGTGTACAGCCAAGGGCTGAAACACGCGTGTTTTAAATACGTATCAGGAAGTACAACAACGTGTTCAGCAAAACAGATATGGGGTAATTATGCTGAATAAGTAACATAAAACAGTTGAATCGTATGAATTATATGAACGTTTATATACATTATTTGGACTAACACGAGAATTCATGAAACTTATTATTGTAGTTAAAATTGTATAAAACAAATTAAAATTGAAAAAAAAAGATGGTAAGTTAACACATTGACTGCCAATTCAAGACAACAGTGGATTATGCGATTGTACTGTCCTCTAAGCTTTGACACAATATTTTGACCCTGTTGGACAGTGAGAAGGAGATTTTTTAATGTGTTTACATGAATACTTACCTTTATTTAATGAATAAAAATTCATTATATTATAACGAATAATATGTCCACCAGAGTGTACAAACCAGGTATTTTACAGAAGTAGACATGTCTCTCTAGATATTGTTGTAACAAATTGTTTCATCATCTATTTGTTCACTATGGTCTCTTGCACTTATTATCAGTTTGCCAGTGTCAACTTCACCTGAACATATAACGCTTTTCTCCCCTGGAGCAACTGGTGAACATATCAACTCATGTAAATATGTAAGCATAATTATAACCCTTGGAAAAGATGAGAATGACCAATGTAAACTTCCTGGACGAATGGTGAAGATATTTTTATTTTTAGTAACAGTCTTTATTAAATAAGAAAAGGAAGGAAGATTATTAACCAGACACTTTAAACTGATGTAAGGAAATTAGTGTCTCAACTATTTGTTGTACAAAAACGATATGAAATTTTGACTTTAAATAAGAGAAAATTGTCTGAAATACTACTTGTATTCATCTGTGGAGCGCTATACTTTCGCCATCTTGAAAGAAAGAAAAATGAAACTTGATATCTTTTTTTAAATTTATAAGTTAAGTTGACACATATAATAATTAATAATTTTATTCAAAATATGTAATAAAACTCGGATGTAAACGTAAGTTTATTATTGAACCGTTAAAATAATCAAATTCCTCAACATTCTACCTATACAGTACAGTGGAACTGGTAGTTTAGTATAAAATATATCCCAAGATTTATCTGATATTCAGTATTCTATTTTTATCTAACAATTAGCTTGGATATATTCTATATTCCATAGTTCTAGCAGATATCAGTGTTAGGAATTGATGACGTCATGATCGATAGATTGATTTAGATTGTTGATGTTACTCATAAATATATGAACTGTTTGTTCGTTTATGAGCTTAGTTTGCACATTCGGCTTATAAATAACATTATTTATTCTAATAAAATTAATTACAGACCATTTTCAAGTGCTATTTTTCTAAGAGATTTCTTGTTTGTGCATGAAAAAGGTTTAGCTAAATATAAAAGAAAATGCAAAGCTCAACCCTGTTAAACACCATATAATATAATACCATCAGCTACAAACGTCTGTGTTATCCTGTCTATTAAACACCATATAATACCTTCAGCTACAAACGTCTGTGTTATCCTGTCTGTTGAACACCATATGATACCTTCAGCGACAAACGTCTGTGTTATCCTGTCTGTTAAACACCATATAATACCTTCAGCTACAAACATCTGTGTTATCCTGTCTGTTAAACACCATATAATACCTTCAGCTACAAACGTCTGTGTTATCCTGTCTGCTATATCGTGATGTAAAAGTTCAAATAGGAATTAATAATATACTCCTCATAAACACTGGATGCAACTTTTCGGACTTCCGTATATTTTGATTTCTCAGGATGTCTCTCTGAATTCCTTGTAAACAGACATTAATGGTGTTTGACAAATGTGTAGAGAAACATGAAGGGGGAGGTCTAGAAATTTAATGTACAAAACATTCCTTTAATGGAAATTTCCCCCTGCAGATAATATATTGCCCTCCGCTAATATAGCGGTATGTTTACGGATTTACAACGTTAAAATCAGGGGTTCGATTCCCCTCGGTGGGCTCAGAAGATAGCCCGATCTTAAGAAAACACACACCCACTCACAGACCCATCAGGTGTGATTTTGTCGGTGGTGGAAGAAAGGTCTACACCATTGTTCTTGTACCATTACCTCAGGTTATGAATGTCTGACAGTATATTCCGACAGTTAGGAAGGTAGGTGGTTTTTTACAAGCTGTCTAAGATTTCAAAAGTAGGGACAGCTAGCTTCGTACGAAATTAACAAATGAAAAAGAACATATTAGTGCACTAAGACTCTTACAGATGGCGTAATTATAGAAACAAAAACAGTAATTAAAAATGTATCGTTTTTTTTCTTGTTTAAGGTTTTTAAATAATCGAATGACACTTCAATTTTCGTACTGCCCTCTACCTTTTAAAAAGCAATTTTTGAAGTTAACCTAAGAAGTTTTGACGCTTTAAGTTTCCAAGATGGTAAATTCTAGAGGCTAATACAATATTTACAACAATTGTTAGATTTCTACAAAACATTTCAAAAGCAATTTCTAGTAAAATATTTTATTCGGAATTTTTATCATTAAGTGTAAACAGAAATAACAAGTGGCATGTGATGTGTGAGGTAAATTATCGCGCTAACAGCTAAGCAAGAGAGGATTCAATCAGTTATTAAAACTAAATTATTAGTAGAAACAAAAAGTGTTATGAAAGTTTTATTTTTGGTAAATGTTAAATTTAGATGCTCATCATGGTTCATATTATAAGTACTATTGTATATTTTTAATATTCACTGCTTGTGAAGATTTTCTTCACCAATAAAGATATACGACAAAATGTTTTGTTACTGTGACAGAACAGTATAAATATCTGAACACTTTGTTTATTATAAGAACAAAGTCACAATGGTGTTTCTGTTGTGTAACTACTTAAACTTTTGCTGTACTCTAGGGAGCTGTGTGAAGGTGTTGAGTCAGCCGTTTTAGAATTTAGCTTCATGAATTAAAAAAAGGCCCGGCATGGACAGGTGGTTAAGGCGTTCGGCTCATAATATCAGGGTCGAATCCCCGTCGCACCAAATGTGCTCGCCCTTTCAGCCGCAGGGGCGTTATACAATGACGATCAATCCCACTACTCGTTGTTAAAAGAACAATCTAAGAGTTGGTGGTGGGGGTGATAACTAGCTGTCTTCCCCTTAGTCTTACACTACTAAATTAGGGACGGCTAGCACAGATAACCATCGTGTAGCTTTGCGAAAAATTCCAAAAGAAACAAGCGACTGCCGACCTATTTTTATTATACACTAGTTTGATCATTACAGAGATATTATGCTATATGTTCAACAGTTCTATCACGTATTGTTAATGTTAAATATATTCTTATCACGTTATATTGTTATCAATCTAGGTATTTTTGTGTATAACGTTAAAGAAATCAATCTTTGTGATGAGAGTTTTTTTTCTGAAGCGAAGAGTTTGGTTCCCTGATAAGCGCGTGAGAACAGAATGTCCTGGCTCATGGTGTTTTTCCACACGTGCTATACCTGGGTTACTTTGAAATCTTGCCACTTAAAACCAACGTTTCAACGTTACTTTCATAGCTGTTTACAAAAATCTTCACCCGAGCCACTAGGTAACTGAAGACATTAAAATATTTTTGTTTTTTATTTCCACACAAAAACAACATCAAAATGATGAGAAACTTTGACCTCTGAGAACCTCAGAAGAAGAAAATTTCGTAATCTCTAAATTTTCTAAATATGTACAAGTAAAGAAGACAACAGATTAACCATAATAAATAATTAGATAAGAGTTTCACATGTTTGGAACTGTAGTATATCATAAAACTGTACAAATGACTTCTGTCATGTGACAAACAAGAGTATGTCATCACACTGAACTAAGTGTATGTATACCGTCCTGATACAGCTAGGTGGTGAGTGACTCGAATTCTTTAGGTAACGAGTATGAATCCCCCACTCATGAAACTTGTTTGCCCATTCAGCTAAAGATGCGTTATAAGTAACGGTTGCTCCCAGAATTTGTAAATAAAAAGTAACTAACAGTTGATGGTGGATGGTGATGGCTATTAGCCTTCCTTCTTATCTCACTCAGGTAACTTGAGGACGGCTAGCGCAGATAATTCTCGTATAAATTTGTGGGAAATTTAAGTCAAACAAAGAAACAGACAGCGTGTCAACATGATTAGGATATAAAAATCATTTAGTTAGCCTGTATACTTATGGTTAAATAAATGTCTTTATAGACACCTGTGTGTTCTAAAGTTAAAATAACTACGTTTTGTCTATAATATCGCACATCGAAGCTCGTTTGTTCTAATGTTACAATAGCTACGTGTGTTCCACACGATTTATTGATATATAAACCATTTGTGAATATCCATGAAACACAACTACTTACATGTTACTATCCATTCTACCCTAATCACACAACTTCATTACCACTTACAGTTTTAGTCTTTCCACCACTACATGAGCCACTTTAACAGCCACTTATGTAAATAACAAATAATCACTCACTGTTTCCTGTTGGCTCAATCTGTCTCTCTACATGTTTCTATAATATTGTAATATATTCTTGACGTCAACTGTTACTGGAATCATTCTGATTGGTTGTGATGTTCTCAGAACTGTGCATCTCATTAAAAATACGACTATATAAGCTGAGTATCAGGACCGTAGTCTAACTGTATATTTACACTTCAATAAAACGTAGTCGAAGTGTCTAATAATTGAACACTCCTTGGTAATATAATTTTTATATCTTGTTTGAGAGTATTTCTTTATAATAGTAATTATAATTAATATTAAACAAAGTACATACCTTAAGTACTTATATGAATAATTATTTTTATCATGTTGTCACAAACTAATATTTTGTTTTCATTTTATAAGTCAATATTTTACCACAGGCATGATAACTTCAACGTTTTTCTATTCGTTGTTAAACTTTATTTCTGTGTGTTTTGGTTGATCGGTCTGGTATTGTTCTTGGTTCCTAGATATAAACTTTCTTTAATAAAGACGTTTTTACTTTGATGTTTTATTAAGTTCGAGAAACCTCAAAAAAAAGAAGACAAATTTCAATATAAAATCATTTTTGTTGTTAAACGGTATTTACAAAATGTAATTTTTATCATATAGAAATCTTTCATTAGATGTTGTCTAGTTATTGTAATGGTTTTAGTGTTCCTGTGATAAATCGTGAACTTGTTTTTTCTGTAACTCTACTTCCGTTTATAAAAAGTACCTCTGTTTTAATATATCTGAAGCTAGTAAGATATAGAATTCATGGACTGTACTAAGTTTTTCGAGCTTTTATTTTAGGCTTCGTTAAAAGTCTCATTTCTCTAACTGTATTAATACTGATTTTAACAGATCAGAGAAATGAAGACTACAACAATTATTATACTTTTGATGTTTACAACACTGTTGGAATCAACTCCAGGTGAGAGTATGAATTCTTTGACACTGAATTCATACAAACAGTTTAAATGGTATGATAGAAATATCAATTATAAGTTACGTTTGTCTTTATCGTTTAAGAAACTGCCACAATGTTTATTTCTTCTTATTAACGGAATGTAACATTAATATTATGTAACATAATATGACAATGTAATACGCACATATTTTCTTTAAAAAATCTCTTAAAATCCCCCATGAGTGTCCCAAGATAAGAGTGATGGGTTAAGACAAGAGGTTAGCTTGGGATCTACTCAAATCGGCCTTTCATACAGATCGTAATGTCACTACTTACTAACTACAAGTATCTTCAGTAGTATAAAACAATTGAACTAATATTGTCGATATACTGTGGAGTATATTATGTCTTTACTCAGTAAATTGAAGAAAATCAAGGATATATTAAAGTGTTAGTTATAAAGTCAATTTTTTATTAGAATTCTCTGTCACAAATTAGGGTTCGTCTTCCACGATGTAGCCTCTAAGGCGTAAAATACGGTATTTAGTGTGCAAGCTAACCAACGGAGAATCACTTTAATGTGTTTTTATAGAGAAATTTTATGTACTTTTGGTGACGCAACGGAAAGTTGAAATTTGAAATAAGATACCGTTCTGGAAACAAGAAAGTAGATTGGTTTATTGATTAATAATAATAGATTTTACTGACAAACTCGTCAAATTAACGTAACTGTTAAAGATGAATATTTTTTGTGACGTGTTCTGTAACATCAACGGTTGATCTTGGTATTGACATAATTTTAATAGTTTCATGAATATAATGTTTATTAGCTAGGCTTCACAAGTAGATAAACAGTGACTATTTAAAAATCATTATAAAATATTACAGGCGATATATATTCTAATGACGTCACTTTGTTTACTACCTGAACTAGTGGGGAATTTCCGAAATGGCATCGCATGTCCAACAAATTTTGTTCACTGTGATGTTCCTCCTTCATATTGTTGTCCTAATGATCATGGAGCTGGAGGTGAATTTCTAGGTGCATTTGGAGCTGGAGGTGGAGGTGGAGGTGGAGCTATAGGTATATTTGGAAGTAGAAGTTTTGGAATTTGAATTACAGGAAGCATATGGTTTAAAGTGAAGAAGGAAGCGATATATTCTGAGGATACTTTAGTATCCATATGAAATTTTGTTGTCAATAAAAATATATAATAAAAATAATTATTGTGTTTGTTTGTTATTAAGTTCAAAACTGACAAATGTGTATTTTAGTTAAGACCACGCCAAGGATCGAAACTTGAATTTTAGCTTTATGAGATTTCGATGTTATCAGTTTCTCAACTGAAGTTAAGTGACTTTTAAGCTTTTAACCAAGTAGTTGCCAATAAAATATTTAAAAACATGTTTCGACATAAAAATATGTTGTTTTTTTACAAGAACAAAGCCACACTGGTCTGTCTGCTTTGTTCACTTGTGAATAATACACCGCATTTGAACGTTGTAACTACATAAACTTACCGCTGTGCCATAGGAGACTATGTGAAGACGATGGGTTAGCTGTTTTAGAATTTAGTTTCATGAATTAAACAAATAGTAGAAGTGAAACGTGTGTATTGAACCCATCGTTGATTCTTAACGACAATAGCAACACTTAACGACTTGTGAATGAAAAAGGTTTGGATGAAGACAAAAAACAATTCATATCATGTGAAGAAACACTAAAGCTGATATTGAATTCCTTACCACAGGGAAGAGAGCGATTGAAGAACAACACTTAACGTAACACTGATAACTTTCCACGCTTACATGGTAGATTCTAGAAGTTAATAAAGTATTTACAAAACCAACAGATTTTTAACAAACGTTGTTGTTTGGAGTTTGTCGCTGTAGGACCTAGAGTAGGAACTGAAAATAGTTTACACATTACACATGGAAACGTTTCTTCAGACACTGACCATATTTATATAATTCGAGATACATAAGTGTGAAATAGTACATTTTAAAGGATTTGTGAGTTTTCATTTGCTGAACCAAATACAGTGTAATGTAATAGTTGGTAGCAAGTTTAATGTGTTATTATTATACGGATAATAAGTTTCTGAGTTTGGTTATATAGCAAGTTACATGTGATTATCTTAATGCCGTAACATGAAATAAAACCAATGTGTTAAAGTACGAAAAGCACCGCTTAAAACCGGGATTCGGTACCCATGGTGGGCGTAGCACAGGTAGCCCATTGTATAACATTGTGCTTATTTCCAAAACAAACCAAAGAAACAACTACAGGAAGTCATCTGGTATTTTATTAAATGTCTCTCATACAGAAGTATCTACAGTATTATTATGCACCAGTTATTACATACAAAACATATTCTTACACTGTGATATAACGATGTGTTTTTCTGATGTTAGTCTATTTAGAATCCTATACAGTTGAAAAGTTGAAAAATTGATACTATAAACAAAATATAAATTACAAAGAACAGAAAGTCGTTTAGTATCTTATTTTATGTAACTAATGATGAATAATGAATAGCAGTGTTAGTTAGAGTGTAGTGATTAACCACAGACAACATATCTACTTTATTAAGTAACGAGACACTTTAAGGTTAAGAGTCTATTTTAAAACATATATAGTTGAACTGTCAATAAAGATGAACCTTGAACTTAAAGTATTGGTAAATAATGGAAAATGTGTTTTTCATTGTATTGAATGTCTTACGCAGTAAAAATGTCTGATACTAAGATGTTTAAAATTAATGTTATTATTTAGTCACATATAAACTAGTGTTGCTTATTTATCTTAAATCATTATAGTTTGTTGTTAATATTCTGATGTATTTTATTGTTAAACTATTAATCAAAAATAAATAATATTTGATACACATTGTAGTGCTGAAGATTTAGTAGATGTTGTTATACACTATCAGTAATTGTCTACACTAGCGCTCTCTGTGAAACACTTATAATATATACCATTAAAATATTACGCTTCATGTGCTAACCAATTTATATTTTACATAATTTTATCAGCAGACAGACACTATACTATATGTTCAACAGTTCTATCAAATATTGTTAATGCTAAATATGTTCTTATCACGTTATATTGTTATCAATCTATGTATTGTCGTGTATAACTTCAATTGAATCGATCTTTGTGTTGATCGTCTTTTCTGGGACGGAGAATTCGGTTTCCGGGAGAGGACGTTAGAACTAGATCTACTGGCTCGTGGTGTTTTCTCACATGCGCTGTCGCTGTGTTTCTGCAAGTTTTACGACTCAGAACCAACAAATCAACAAATATTACAATCTTATTTGTTTTTATAAATCTTCAAATAATCCACACAAACATCGATGTTACTGTACCCATCAAAATATTTTTGTTTTCCATTTTCACAAAACACGAGCAAAACTCGGTTCTCTGACAACCTCAGAACAAGAAAATTTCTTAATATCTAAATAAGTGCATCGGTTTAAACGTCTTCTGCCATGTAAGAAAGAGAAGTATCTCGTTACTGTTGACGAAGTGTATGTCTACCGGCACAGTATGGTCATGAGGTAATCTGAGTGTAATACAGGTCACACCAAGCATTCTGTCATGTAAGAAAGAGAAGTATCTCGTTACTGTTGACGAAGTGTATGTCTACCGGCACAGTATGGTCATGAGGTAATCTGAGTGTAATACAGGTCACACCAAGCATTCTGTCATGTAAGAAAGAGAAGTATCTCGTTACTGTTGACGAAGTGTATGTCTACCGGCACAGTATGGTCATGAGGTAATCTGAGTGTAATACAGGTCACACCAAGCATTCTGCCATGTAAGAAAGAGAAGTATCTCGTTACTGTTGACGAAGTGTATGTCTACCGGCACAGTATGGTCATGAGGTAATCTGAGTGTAATACAGGTCACACCAAGCATTCTGTCATGTAAGAAAGAGAAGTATCTCGTTACTGTTGACGAAGTGTATGTCTACCGGCACAGTATGGTCATGAGGTAATCTGAGTGTAATACAGGTCACACCAAGCATTCTGCCATGTAAGAAAGAGAAGTATCTCGTTACTGTTGACGAAGTGTATGTCTACCGGCACAGTATGGTCATGAGGTAATCTGAGTGTAATACAGGTCACACCAAGCATTCTGTCATGTAAGAAAGAGAAGTATCTCGTTACTGTTGACGAAGTGTATGTCTACCGGCACAGTATGGTCATGAGGTAATCTGAGTGTAATACAGGTCACACCAAGCATTCTGCCATGTAAGAAAGAGAAGTATCTCGTTACTGTTGACGAAGTGTATGTCTACCGGCACAGTATGGTCATGAGGTAATCTGAGTGTAATACAGGTCACACCAAGCATTCTGTCATGTAAGAAAGAGAAGTATCTCGTTACTGTTGACGAAGTGTATGTCTACCGGCACAGTATGGTCATGAGGTAATCTGAGTGTAATACAGGTCACACCAAGCATTCTGTCATGTAAGAAAGAGAAGTATCTCGTTACTGTTGACGATGTGTATGTCTACCGGCACAGTGTGGTCATGAGGTAATCTGAGTGTAATACAGGTCACACCAAGCATTCTGCCATGTAAGAAAGAAAAGTATCTCGTTACTGTTGACGATGTGTATGTCTACCGGCACAGTATGGTCATGAGGTAATCTGAGTGTAATACAGGTCACACCAAGCATTCTGTCATGTAAGAAAGAGAAGTATCTCGTTACTGTTGACGATGTGTATGTCTACCGGCACAGTGTGGTCATGAGGTAATCTGAGTGTAATACAGGTCACACCAAGCATTCTGTCATGTAAGAAAGAGAAGTATCTCGTTACTGTTGACGAAGTGTATGTCTACCGGCACAGTATGGTCATGAGGTAATCTGAGTGTAATACAGGTCACACCAAGCATGCTGCCATGTAAGAAAGAGAAGTATCTCGTTACTGTTGACGAAGTGTATGTCTACCGGCACAGTATGGTCATGAGGTAATCTGAGTGTAATACAGGTCACACCAAGCATTCTGTCATGTAAGAAAGAGAAGTATCTCGTTACTGTTGACGAAGTGTATGTCTACCGGCACAGTATGGTCATGAGGTAATCTGAGTGTAATACAGGTCACACCAAGCATTCTGTCATGTAAGAAAGAGAAGTATCTCGTTACTGTTGACGAAGTGTATGTCTACCGGCACAGTATGGTCATGAGGTAATCTGAGTGTAATACAGGTCACACCAAGCATTCTGCCATGTAAGAAAGAGAAGTATCTCGTTACTGTTGACGAAGTGTATGTCTACCGGCACAGTATGGTCATGAGGTAATCTGAGTGTAATACAGGTCACACCAAGCATTCTGTCATGTAAGAAAGAGAAGTATCTCGTTACTGTTGACGAAGTGTATGTCTACCGGCACAGTATGGTCATGAGGTAATCTGAGTGTAATACAGGTCACACCAAGCATTCTGCCATGTAAGAAAGAGAAGTATCTCGTTACTGTTGACGAAGTGTATGTCTACCGGCACAGTATGGTCATGAGGTAATCTGAGTGTAATACAGGTCACACCAAGCATTCTGTCATGTAAGAAAGAGAAGTATCTCGTTACTGTTGACGAAGTGTATGTCTACCGGCACAGTATGGTCATGAGGTAATCTGAGTGTAATACAGGTCACACCAAGCATTCTGCCATGTAAGAAAGAGAAGTATCTCGTTACTGTTGACGAAGTGTATGTCTACCGGCACAGTATGGTCATGAGGTAATCTGAGTGTAATACAGGTCACACCAAGCATTCTGTCATGTAAGAAAGAGAAGTATCTCGTTACTGTTGACGATGTGTATGTCTACCGGCACAGTATGGTCATGAGGTAATCTGAGTGTAATACAGGTCACACCAAGCATTCTGCCATGTAAGAAAGAGAAGTATCTCGTTACTGTTGACGATGTGTATGTCTACCGGCACAGTGTGGTCATGAGGTAATCTGAGTGTAATACAGGTCACACCAAGCATTCTGTCATGTAAGAAAGAGAAGTATCTCGTTACTGTTGACGATGTGTATGTCTACCGGCACAGTATGGTCATGAGGTAATCTGAGTGTAATACAGGTCACACCAAGCATTCTGCCATGTAAGAAAGAGAAGTATCTCGTTACTGTTGACGAAGTGTATGTCTACCGGCACAGTATGGTCATGAGGTAATCTGAGTGTAATACAGGTCACACCAAGCATTCTGCCATGTAAGAAAGAGAAGTATCTCGTTACTGTTGACGATGTGTATGTCTACCGGCACAGTATGGTCATGAGGTAATCTGAGTGTAATACAGGTCACACCAAGCATTCTGTCATGTAAGAAAGAGAAGTATCTCGTTACTGTTGACGAAGTGTATGTCTACCGGCACAGTATGGTCATGAGGTAATCTGAGTGTAATACAGGTCACACCAAGCATTCTGTCATGTAAGAAAGAGAAGTATCTCGTTACTGTTGACGAAGTGTATGTCTACCGGCACAGTATGGTCATGAGGTAATCTGAGTGTAATACAGGTCACACCAAGCATTCTGTCATGTTAGAAAGAGAAGTATCTTGTTACTGTTGACGAAGTGTATGTCTACCGGCACAGTATGGTCATGAGGTAATCTGAGTGTAATACAGGTCACACCAAGCATTCTGCCATGTAAGAAAGAGAAGTATCTCGTTACTGTTGACGAAGTGTATGTCTACCGGCACAGTATGGTCATGAGGTAATCTGAGTGTAATACAGGTCACACCAAGCATTCTGTCATGTAAGAAAGAGAAGTATCTCGTTACTGTTGACGAAGTGTATGTCTACCGGCACAGTATGGTCATGAGGTAATCTGAGTGTAATACAGGTCACACCAAGCATTCTGCCATGTAAGAAAGAGAAGTATCTCGTTACTGTTGACGAAGTGTATGTCTACCGGCACAGTATGGTCATGAGGTAATCTGAGTGTAATACAGGTCACACCAAGCATTCTGTCATGTAAGAAAGAGAAGTATCTCGTTACTGTTGACGAAGTGTATGTCTACCGGCACAGTATGGTCATGAGGTAATCTGAGTGTAATACAGGTCACACCAAGCATTCTGCCATGTAAGAAAGAGAAGTATCTCGTTACTGTTGACGAAGTGTATGTCTACCGGCACAGTATGGTCATGAGGTAATCTGAGTGTAATACAGGTCACACCAAGCATTCTGTCATGTTAGAAAGAGAAGTATCTCGTTACTGTTGACGAAGTGTATGTCTACCGGCACAGTATGGTCATGAGGTAATCTGAGTGTAATACAGGTCACACCAAGCATTCTGCCATGTAAGAAAGAGAAGTATCTCGTTACTGTTGACGAAGTGTATGTCTACCGGCACAGTATGGTCATGAGGTAATCTGAGTGTAATACAGGTCACACCAAGCATTCTGCCATGTAAGAAAGAGAAGTATCTCGTTACTGTTGACGAAGTGTATGTCTACCGGCACAGTATGGTCATGAGGTAATCTGAGTGTAATACAGGTCACACCAAGCATTCTGTCATGTAAGAAAGAGAAGTATCTCGTTACTGTTGACGAAGTGTATGTCTACCAGCACAGTATGGTCATGAGGTAATCTGAGTGTAATACAGGTCACACCAAGCATTCTGTCATGTAAGAAAGAGAAGTATCTCGTTACTGTTGACGAAGTGTATGTCTACCGGCACAGTATGGTCATGAGGTAATCTGAGTGTAATACAGGTCACACCAAGCATGCTCGTCGTGGGTCCGTTACAATAAGACGGTTAATCCCACTATCCATTTATAAAAGTGTGACCCAAGAACTGGCGCTGGGTAGTGAAGACTACTTGCCTTTCTTCTAGTCTCATACTACTAAATGAGGGAAGGCTAGTGCAGACAGCCCTCCTGTATTTTTCAACGAAATTCAAAAATCAAACAAACAAAATATCTACCTGCTTCGGGACAGAAAAAAATAAACTATACAGCCTGTACAAAATGTATATTCTAACGAGTTTATGGTTGTTTTGTGTTACATCTATAATAATTGGGGAAAATATTTAGATCAATGTTGTATTCTTTAAGCCTGATGTTGTAGGATCGAAACACATCGCCGACTACGTTCAGTTTTTTCTCCTCGAGGACATTATGAGGCGACGATCAGCTGAACTGACTGTGGTTAAAAATAAATACAACAAATAAATTCTATTTTAGTTTGTTGTTTGGAGAATGAACACCTTTAACCAAATTCACCTCACATGTCATCACATAAAGACAGTTGAAATATTCATGAATTACTCGATCATGTTTCAAAGTTTCTATACACATACACTGCTGGCCAAAATCTTAAGGCCAATGAAAATAACAAAAATGCATTTTGCGTTGTTAGACTCAACCACTTATTTAGGTAGAGCTTCGAAAGATAAAAATAAGAAAATGGAAAAAAAACCTTTTTAGTATTTAATAGGGAAAATGTGAACACTATGAAATAAGCCTAAATACTAGCTGGTCAAAAGTTTAAGACCATACTGAAACGAAGCATTAATCGGTAAACAGGTAACGAAACTTAAGTCATTTGTGTTCAAGCATTAGCGTTGTCAACATCTCACACCGACATCTCCTGTGTTACATTTGGTAAAAAACATGGCAAAGCCTAAAAGTTGACAGAGTTTGAACGTGGCAGAATTGTCGAGCTGCAAAAGCAAGTTCTCTCTCAACGTGCCATCGCTGGTGAAATTGGGCGTAGTAAAACTGCTGTTGCAAATTTCTTAAAAGACCCTGAGGAATACGGAACTATAATTTCAAGTGGTCGGCCCAAGAAAGTTTCGCCGGCGTTGAGCAGGTTGTACGGCAAGACACCAGCCGATCGTTGAATCAGATTAAAGACCTTACGGACGCAGAATGCAGCTCAAAACAATAAGACGGCATCTACGAGAGAAGGGCTTTGAAAACCGTAAACGTATCCAAAGGCCACGCCTCCTTCCACACCATGAAACAGCTCGGTTAAACTCTGCTGAAAAGCACCAAACATGAGACGTAGAAAAGTGGACGAAGGTTTTGTTCTCTGATGATACAAAATTCGTGGCGAATAACGTGATTCTTTGGACCATCCAACGTGTTCACTCGAACTGAACCCCATTCAAAATGTTTGGGGTGGATGGCAAGGGAAGTCTATAGAAATGGACGTCAATTGCAAACAGTGCATGACCTTTGTGAAGCCATCTTCACTATTTGGAATAACATTTCAGCCAGCTTTCTGCAAACGCTTACATCGACCATGCCAAAGCGAATGTTTGCAGTTTTTCGCAATGACGGCCGTGCAACTCACTACTGAGACCTCTTGTTGGGCATTTCCTCTCCTGTTTAGGACTTCTTTTGGTTTGGTCTTAAACATTTGACCAGCTAGTATTTAGGCTTATTTCATAGTGTTCACATTTTCCCTAATAAATGCTTAAAATGGTTTTAGTTTTATTTTCCCTTTACTTATTTTCATCTTTCGAAGCTCTACTCAAATAAGTGGTTGAGTCTAACAACGCAAAATGCATATATTTTTCTTTATGTTCATAGGCCTTAAGATTTTGACCAGCAGTGTACGTGTAATTCAAAACATTCATTTCAGAGGTTTACATGTGTTGCTATGGCTCTACTGTTCATTGTTAGTTTTCTTTCCATGCTCTTATTGCTAGAAAAAGTATTTGTGTGTAAGATGAAAATGAACAAAAATACAACACACATCACAGTATTAAGTTACAATGAAAGCTTCCCAATTACTTGAACCAACAAGTTCCATATACTAAACACAAATTACCAGCTCATACTAACCCATCAATTTGAATGTGTCTTGTACTCCAGGATTTAAAACACAAACAATCAAACAAGCTAGAATAAAATTTTGTGTAATTAGTGAAATTTTCTAATTTAGCCTCTATTGCCAAGTCACAGAAATTGAAATGAGTATCATGATATTCACTCAGTAGACATGTGGTATCTGAAGATGTAATTTCAACACCTTAGTGTTTGTAATTTCCTTTTTTAACTACTGTTTTAGTGAATAATATTTAAATTAACACAAGTCACTGATAAGTTAATGTGACAAACCTCATGATATAGTTTAACTTATTATTATTGCCAATTTCCAACTGAGTTAAACATCCAAAGTATAATAATACAATTACAACAATTTTTATTACAAAAATCAGTGAGTCACGTGTAACCACAGTTGATATAAAATATTATAAAACTGGCCTTTCATAGGTGACCTTAAGATTTTGGCCAGCAGTTTAAATAGAAATGTTAGCTTTAATAATCAGTTACAGTTATAATCGTTCAGAAATCAACAATGTTAATAAATCGTTATAACACAGTCTTTCTTCTTAATATGCTGTAAATTTTACATTTTCCCCAGGATAACATAAGAATGTAGCTACTTTGTACGTTTAGGTTTCTTTTTTATTAAAATGTGTTGTTGTATAAATACTAGTTTATATAGACATATATAGAGCTCCGTGTAAGTCCAAGATCAGAATACTTTATGTACTGAATCAAATCTCCTATTTTATATATTTGTATGGTTTAAAATATCTCTTGGGACTTGAATGTCTAGATACACTTTAATGTGGGTTACGATATTACAGAGTGTCTGTTATATGGGTTTCTATTTCCGTCAAACAAACTGTATACTAAATTATGATATTCCTTAAAATATGAAGTTCGTTGTACTTTGAACAATAAACCCACTTCCATTTAAAGCTGGTTCATAAGTTTGTGTTTTGAAAGTGGCCAGCTGTTATGGTCAAAGTACCTTATATAGAAAGTCACCATGATGAAATAACTTAGTTACAAACAAGTAAGAGAAAAGGTTTATCTGATAAAACATTAAGAGGTTAACAATAATCTCAAAACACAACACTTCAAAACTAGATATAGCTACAATAATAATTATAAGATGAACTAATTAAAACCTAGAAACACATGTGGTTTTAAAGGTTAACCAGTTCTGAATAATAATAAAGCATATTCTCTATAACGTGAGTTACATTTTTTGGGACAGTGAGTACTTTCGCGTCTCTTACATCAAATCTAATTAACCGATTAGAGCAGCCCAAGAAACAGCGGTGAATGTTGCTGTCTGTCTCATCTATTTCTAGTCTTGTTTGGGAATTTCGCACAAAGCTACTCGAGGGCTATCTGTGCTAGCCGTCCCTAATTTAGTAGTGTAAGACTAGAGGGAAGGCAGCTAGTCATCACCACCCACCGCCAACTTTTAGGCTACCCTTTTACCAACGAATAGTGGGATTGACAGTCACATTATAACGCTCCCACGGCTGGGAGGGCGAGCATGTTTGGTGCGACTCGGGCGCGAACCCGCGTCCCTCATATTACGAAGCGCACGCCTTAACGCGCTAGGCCCTATTTCTAGTCGATCATTGAATTATTAGTAACACTTAAAACATATATAATACTTGAGTAACTTAGTGCAAAATTATAAAAAAACAACAACAAAGAAATAGTTTTGGTAAAACAAGTGAAATATGTATTCTAATGTTAAAATAACTAAGTAGTGACTTTAATATCACACATACAATTTTTATTTATGTTAATGTTACAATAGCTACTTGTGTTCCATTCTTTTGATTGATATACTAACTACTTATCTATTATAATATACATAGTGTGTGCTGACGTTACATTCATGTACATACGTTACACCCTCACTATACAACTTTTGATTGATATACTAACTACTTATCTATTATAATATACATAGTGAGTGCTGACGTTACATTAATGTACATACGTTACACCCACACCATACAACTTTTGATTGATATACTAACTACTTATCTATTATAATATACATAGTGTGTGCTGACGTTACATTCATGTACATACGTTACACCCACACTATACAACTTTTGATTGATATACTAACTGCTTATCTATTATAATATACATAGTGTGCGCTGACGTTACATTCATGTACATACGTTACACCCACACTATACAACTTTTGATTGATATACTAACTGCTTATCTATTATAATATACATAGTGTGTGCTGACGTTACATTCATGTACATACGTTACACCCTCACTATACAACTTCATTTCCACTAACAGTTTCAAAGTTATTCCACCACAACATAAGACAAGTTGACAGAAACGTACTACATGGATATAACGAATAATCTCTCACGGCTTTCTACTGACTCAGTCCGAATCTCACTGCAGGTCTATAGAATACTGTAGTTTAATTCTTGACGTCAACTGTTACTGGCAGCGCTCTGATTGATTGTGATGTTGTTAAAACTATAACATCATTTATGTTAACGTTTTACTATATGTTGTTAACCTGTACTTTCCTTGTGTTTTGGTTGATCCGTTGTGCTTTGTTCTTGGTTGTTAGATATAAACCTTCTGAAAGAACAAAGGTTGCACTTTATGGATTTATTAAATTAAATCATACTTTGAGTAAAAAAACCAGAAAATCTTGAAGATATAATCAATTTTATTGTTAAACGGTATTTCTCAAAACAAGAGATTTTTTATGTTGAAAAATGATAAATGAGATATTTGTGTTTCTTATACTGGTTTTAATGTTCCTGTTATAAACCGTGACTCTGTTTCAACAGTCCTTTTCTATTTCAGTGACTCTCCATCAAAAGTACTTCTGTTCTATACCTTGATCTTTTGTCTAGTAAGAAATATCATGTGTTATACTAAGATTTAACGAGCTCAAACCTTCCGTTACACCAAACATGCTCGCTCTTTCAGCCAAAGGGACGTTATAAAGTGATGGTCAATCGGACTATAAAAGAGTAGTCCAAGATTTGGCGGTGGATGGTGATGACTAGCTGTCTTCTCTCTAGTCTTACACTGCTAAATTAGTGTTAAATATCGTAGATAGCCCTCATGTAACTTTGCGCAAGATACAAAAACAAACAAACCTATAATGATAAAAAACTTAATTTAATTAAAGTACGATAATTTATAACAAAATTAAGGAGCTAAAACTTCGGAATTTGTCTATTTCTAATGAAAATATGAGAAAACAATATAATTTTCTTGACGATTACATATTTCACACCAACTGAAAATGATCATTTTAATTATTTCAACATAATTTCATGTGTGAAAAAACGACATATGTATACACAACCATGCTTTTTTATATAGGATCTGGTCTTGTAGTTCTTAAAGAAAGTATTTTTATTTAACTTCCGTTTGTTGCTAAACTTTCTACAACTGAATATAGAAGTGAAAGTAAGCAATATATACAATAAATTAACGTTTCAAATAATTCTGTTGTCAGTGAAGTAATGTATATATAATGGTTACTTTAATATGACATCTTTTAAAATATTCATCTTGTGTTGTGGTCGTGTATGTTATAACCTACAGTCCACAACTAATAGAACAATATTATTAGTGCGCTAGCTTACTAACAGAGTACTACTATATCGTTTTTATGTAAATGATTTTGAGGTACTATCAGCGATGCAGTGGAAAGTAGATTGTTATACATATAATCATAGTTTTATAATTAATCGTGAAGAGAATTGGAGTAAAATATATGGTTGTAATTTCACGCCGGATGCTGTCCTGAAAACAAGAAAGTAGATTTGTTTAGAAATAAACAATAGGAGGAACATCACAGCAAACAATATATCTTCCAGATACTATGTCATCTCTGTTAGCCATAAACATCACCTTTATAAAATTGTTAACATTACGTCAACCTATGATGTATCAGAACACATCACAAAATTCAATCATATTTAACAACTTCTTTGATTTGTTTAATATGTCAATATCGATCACCAAAATAAAATCAAAACCCGAATTTTAGGAAACCGAAGGAAAATGCGTGTCGTTGGTGTGTATACACAATGAATTCAAACACTCTTATAAACCAAATTGTTGCCTGTATAAAAAGGCTTAAACATATTTTTGAAAGATCACATTAAAGTATAGTAAGAGATCGGGCAAGCAGTTTAAAACGGCACATGAAGCCTAAGATTCTAACAGTAAGTACTAATAAATATAACAGATGGCGCTAAATTTTATGTGTTTTACAAACAAATATCTCCAACAATCTTGTAACTCTTCTTTACATTTTATTACGTTTTTTTCATTACTGTTTTTTAAACAATAACGATTTAATCTAAATGATCAATAGTCGTGTATATCTGATAAAATAATACTTGATATATGCCTTATGGACTTTAAATTACTTGTAATAAGTAGGAAGTAAAAAAACAGATTTCAAACAAAATGGCACATTATATCATAACACTGTGGTATCACCGTTATTGTTCAAAATATCTAGAGCATTATTTATGTGTGATATAATAATTTCGAGTCAGTATTTTGGAACAGATAATTATAATAATTGACATTGAATGTTACCCTTACACATAAATTTAAGACTCAGCAGATAGCCCGATGTGAATTTGCTACGCGAAAACACACACACACTCATAAACATAATATAAAGCAACGACACCTAGTGTAATAATACAAAATTCAGTTCCAGTTTTTATGATAACAATTCTTCTAATTTCGTTATTTCTTTCTATTGTTATATTTCCTTAGTGAAATAGAAAATAGTTATTAAACTCACTTTTGAAGGCCCAGTGGGCAAAAAAACAACAACACACCTTCCTAGGTAATTTTCATTAGTTTCAATGTTTCGTTTTGACCAACGTTAGGGTCTCAGTTGGAACGTAAGAGTCATGAACTGGTATATAGGCGAAATAAAGGTTTGTAACATTATTTCTTTATAATTGAGTAAAATCACTAAAAAGACAAACTATAACAATAAAGGTTACGCACAATCAAGGTTATCTAGGTTTCTAACATTGCAACTAATATGTTTAAATCATGTGATGATGTTTATAATATCCACTGGTTCTGAAGAGTTTCATAACAATAAAGTTAAACGATATAGTGTTTTATTTCTCTGATATGACAGAAATAATTTAAATATTTTAAGACTATTTGTTTGTTGTGAGAATAAAGCCATATCGGTTTGTCGGCTGTGTTCACTAGGGAAAATACACCGGATTTTAATGTTAAGTACTTAAACCTATCTCTGTGCTATATGGGACTATGTGAAAGCGTTGAGTTAGCTGCTTTAGAATTTAGCTTATGAATTAAACACAATAGTAAAGATAAAACGTTTGTGTTCAACCTTACCTTAACACTTAACGGCAATAGCAAAACTTAACGACTTGGAAATCAAAAATGTTTGGATGAAGACAAAAATGTTGATATAACGTTTTGTGTTTATCGAAGAAACACTAAAGTTATTTCTTACCGTTCCTAATGTTTAATTACTGACGGGAATAAAGCCAGGCAGAAGCACCTTACATTCACACTGAATGATTGACTGTCATTCTCGTATGGCATTAATAATTTATAGAGACGAGGAATTAGAAATGTACGATCATTATATGTCACCCAACAGTGGAGAGTTTCTTTACTTTAAAAAATAAAAGTTTTTACAGAAAGTCAAACTTTTCCAAGTCTTGGTTGCACTTAAAACTATATAAAAACGTATATTTAAGCATGTTTTTCAGGATGTCTCTAATAGGATAAATGGTGTAGCAGCTCTTGAAATTTTATTAGAAATATAAAATAATTTAAATATTTAATGTACTGGGTATGAATAGTCTCCGATTTGTGATTTATAAAAGAAAAGATATGTAAAACTTAAAATATAATGATATTCGTAGTATGAAAAATACAAAAACATTCAATACGTTGAAAACAGTACTGGCAATCTGCCAAGAAACGAAGGGTTGAAACACGTGTGTTGTAAATGATATACCAGGAAGAAAAGCAATGTGTTGAATAAAACAGATGAGGAACAATTGTAAGAATAATTACAATACGTATAAATAAAACAGTCGAATCGTATGAGTTAGATGAGCGTTTACATGTATTATTTTGGCTAATGCAAGAACTGATGAAACATTTATTTAAAAGTGTGGGTCAAACTGTAGGTTAAAAAATAAAATTAGATGAACGAGATAGTTAGCTTACACGTTGAATAATACAACAGTGGATCATATAGAGATAGTTAGATTAGACATTGAGTAATACAACAGTGGATCGTATAGAGATAGTTAGATTAGACGTTGAGTAATACAACAGTGGATCATATAGAGATAGTTAGATTACACATTGAGTTATACAACAGTGGATCATAGAGATGGATACATGTTGAGTAATACAACAGATCAGATAGAGATAGTTAGATTACACATTGAGTTACACAACATAGGATCATATAGAGATAGTTAGATTACACGTTGAGTAATACAACAGTGGATCATATAGAGATAGTTAGATTACACGTTGAGTAATACAACAGTGGATCATATAGAGATAGTTAGATTACACATTGAGTTATACAACAGTGGATCATATAGAGATAGTTAACTTACATGTTGAGTAATACAACAGTGGATCATATAGAGATAGTTAGATTACACGTTGAGTAATACAACAGTGGATCATATAGAGATAGTTAGATTACACATTGAGTTATACAACAGTGGATCATATAGAGATAGTTAGATTACATGTTGAGTAATACAACAGTGGATCATATAGAGATAGTTAGATTACACATTGAGTTACACAACAGTGGATCATATAGAGATAGTTAGATTACATGTTGAGTAATACAACAGTGGATCATATAGAGATAGTTAGATTACACGTTGAATAATACAACAGTGGATCATATAGAGATAGTTAGATTACACGTTGAATAATACAACAGTGGATCATATAGACGGTGAACCATCTCCAAGAACGATCATTGATTCCATTTATTAGGACCTGTTTAATACACTCAGAATTAATGAAACCGTAAATGATATGATGAAAAATGTCTGACAACTGTCGCTCTTCCCTAATACATATAACGTTGTGACTGATTGTCATTCAGAATCTGGTGACAGTCAAGAAGTGTTTTTCTGTTCTAAAAAGCTGGATTCAATATCCATAGTTGGTACAGCTACAACAAAAATTAATTTCATAGAGTATGTAATTGTTTGTAATTAATACAGTACAGTTAATTACTTGTATTCTTTAAGTACAAACTGTACAATTTTAATTTTCGACAACCAATAGATTAATATGAGACAATGTTCTAAGGAAATTAATTCTGCTTGAACACTTGCATGAAGCTTTTTGACTGTGCTGCCCTCTACCCCTTAATAGAATTTCTACTGTGACCTAAGGGATTTCCAGTAATTCCCAAGACTGTAAAATCTGGAATTGACTATTTATTAATGTGTTACGAACAACTTTTTAAATTATATGAAATAAAATATTGTACACGAATTACTGTGTTATAAAATATAAACACACACGTAATAAGCAAGTAACCATCAGCTCCATGATGATGTCTATCTTCATGTCAGTTCTATGTGGTAGTTCCTTCAGTTGTTTTTGAAGTTGAAACATTTCAGCGACTCCTCTGTGGTGAAGGGACCTCCCAGGGAAAGTCCAGTTTTCAGTTTACCTCCTCTGGGATCTAAAAAGCCACCCACGTGTTTGCTGCGTGTGTGGTGACACGTGAAGTGGAGGAGAGGATCCTGGGGGTTAAGTGGTCCAACATTAACATACCACTTGGTCTTGAATTCCTGTAGACGGGTGGCCTTGGGGTGCCCTCCCAAGGGTCAATCGGTTCGTCCACTTGGGCTAGTGTCAAACAACTACCAGTGTTGTATGTTTTCAACAGGTGTTGTGGACATTGTACTTGATGCTGATGTTTGGTAGTAGTGCTCACGAAACCTTGGCGTTGCTGCGGTGTCCTTGTTTGGCTTTATACTGCGTCCCCTAGTAGGGCTCATGGTGGGTGGGGTAAGTGAGCACCGAAAAGTTTTTTTACTATAGATCCTCCAAATAATAATTAAATAAAATAGTGAGAAAACAGTTCAAAGGTAAACGACCATGACTTGTATATTCTGAGAAGTAATCTTCAACATCTTTAACACCTGTACTTCATTTTCTTATATTACATTATATTTCAGATAAACGTTTCGGGCAAATGTCTTCTTTTTTATTTAAAAAGGACTGTAGGGACTTGCTGGTCAGTCAAAAAGCGTCGCTATAATGACATATTGGTGGAAACATCCATATGAAAACACAGCAAACTCTTCTTACATTCAAAGGTGATTAGTAATATACCTATTGAGATTACGCCTCATGATACTTTGAATTCGTCATGAGCAGTTATTGTTAAGAGGGTTTGACGAACATCCCCAAGCCGGAGATTCTTGCTGGTTTCTCCCTCCAAGGGGTTTCGTCTCTCCACTCACAAAAACAGAATTATGAATCCAACCAATGTCCTCATTTTAACATTCACATCACCGTGGCCACCTGCCACCATCAAGGCAGGTTATCTTTATTGCAAGGTACGAACATACATTCCAAACCCTCTCAGATGTTTCCAGTGTCAATGGTTCGGTCACCCGAAGACATCATGTCGTGGTTCTTTGATGTGAGTTTGTTGTAGTGACAAGGAAAACGATGCCAATGAGTGTGAAACGGACCCATATTCCGTCATTTGCAATGGCTCTAACTTCTACTAAGAAGTATCCTACTTCTGCTAAATGGTTGGAAGAAAAAAGATGCAGCATTTCAAGAGGATTCAAAACATTACTTACTTTGAGCCTGGAAAGTTGTTGTCTACCACTTCACCTCGGACGTATGCTGCTGCACTTAGTTCCACTTCTACAGTGGGAGAGCAGACAGATCTTTCTGTGCTTCCAAAGAATTGTTCTCAAAACATGTAAAAAGTCTTTTCACCTCCAGAGTTAAAAACGTAATGAATCAACACTCCTCTCTGTCCCTAACATTCATCCCAGCAAACCTCAAAATCCATTTCCATTAGTATCGATTACAGGTATTTCCTGGGCTACATCTTCTTTTCCCACTCCAAAATGCAAAACGATTATTGGTTCACGTCCTCAGTTGCTGGAATCTTCTTCCAACAACAAAGACCTGCTAAATCGACATAAGGTCAATCTTCCCTCAAATAAAAAAAAGAATTGTTCGAAAACAGAAGGACTCTCCAACCAATTTGCCTAAACATAAATAAAAACGGCCACGTTGATACAATGTAACTGTTGAGATTTATATTCTGATCTGGATGACATCAAGGCATTAATTGCTTCCTACCATTTTGTATGTATTTCCTTACAGAAACAAATTCTGAAACCAGCAGATACATACATTTTTCGGCAGTTTTTCTTGTACAGAAATGACAGTTTGTGTGATGGACGAGTGCATTGAGGGATGGAACAGCTGGTTGATCAGCATGTGCCCACCCTATCTTTGTAATTCGATACACCCTTGAAGACCGTAACCCTCTGTTTTTCCTTTGGTTGTACCATCATTTTCTGTTCTCTTAACCTCTCGCCTGGAGATACCCATGATGAATCAGACCACGATACTTTTATTAAACAGTGGCCATCTCCCTTTTTAATCCTGGGGAAATTCAGTGGATATAGTCCCCTCTGGGAAAGTGCTGATATAGATGGAAGGGTTTGCTTTGTAGAGCTTGTGCTCTCATATCACTCCTTTTCTCTTTTCAATTCTGGTTCTTATATTTATTGTCATGCACCTAATCAGTCTTTTAGTGCTACTGATCTCACAATGTTTTCCTTTAACTGTTCCCCCACTTTTCATGGTAGGTTGACAATAATCCACAAGGCAGTAATCATTTTCCAATAATTCTGAGAGAGACTGGTCGTGTTCGATGCCACCCAACCCACGGGCTCCAGTGGAAGCTGGATCAAACCAATTGACTCTCTTTTACTGTTCTAGCAGAATTTGGTCATGCCATTGTTTGTAAGCCACCAATAGACGACTGTGTGGCAGCAGCGATTGACTGTATTATACAGACAGTTGCTCAATGTAAGCATAAATGGTCGAAACGTTTTCTACGATATCCTAATCAGTGGTGGAATCTTGCCTACCACATGGAATGAAAGCTCAAAAACAGGCCTTGGTTATAACTACATTATATTGATAACTTCTTCATGTATAACATGTAAAGACTACATACTTTATTTTTCTCTAGACTTTCTGCAGATCAAGTAGATCAAACGAGCCGTTTTTGCATATAAATTTCTCAACAAGTGGGTTTCTCGTCATCACTGATTATTGTTTCATCGCGGCGACTGTACGAGAAGTGTAAGTTTTTTGTGTTTTTCTCAGTGTATTTGTACTTACCTGTTACCTGTTACCATTATGTCTGAACTAGCATACCGTACACCACTATTAACAGTACACGCTCACACGATCGTTAAGAAACTAAGGAATTTAAACCAACGAATTATTAATAGAAGAAATGACATTTATTTTATTCAACAATGTAGAAAAGAACAACTAACCCCTAATTTTGTAAAGGTAAAACTTTCAAAAAATTTTAATACATACACAAACATTATCCAAAATTTACAGAAAAAACTACTGAAAGCCATGTTGAACACAAAATACAAAGAACTACATGACTTACAAAAACAAAAAATGAATCTAGACCATCAACTGGCATGCTGCATTAAACCAGAGATTTACGGACTTATACAACGAAACATAAACCAAATCAATACTAAAAACGACAGAGACAAAAAGATCTGCCACAACAAAAAACTAGAAAAACTAAGATGCAAACAACAGAAAAGACACCAAAACGACAAACCGTTGACTAACCTCATAATTAACAGATCCGACCGTCAATTAAACACAGACGAGATACATCTACTTAACAAAGGACTCAACTTCGCTATAGCACCTAGGCACATTCCAACCATAGAAATCAAAACATGTTTAGAAGATCTAGCCAGGAGACTTGTGATACTTTCTACAGAGAACAAAAACAAGGAAACAACCAAAAACAACCAACAGAAAGAAGACAACTTAGATAATTTTATTGACATCCAACAGCCAACCTTCCCAGGTAAAATTACAAATTTATATTTTCCAGAAACACCTAAAACAACATCTTAAACGATTTTTTCAAAGAATTTTCTCACAAAACCATCAACATAATTTCACAAAACAGAAAACTGAAAACAACCTTACAAAATAGACATTAATTGCATAAAAAACCTAAAACAAGACAAAACATAAAAAATTCTAAAAGCAGATAAAGGTAACGCTATAGTCATAATGAACACGAATGAATACATCCAGAAAATGAATAACATCCTATCAGACACGAACAAATTTAAACCAATACACACAAATCCAACAAAGACACACGAGACGCAACTGAACAAATTACTACTACAAATGAAAAAAAGCCAACACAATTTCACAAACACTTTATTCCTACCTACGTAAAACCGACTCACGCACACCACAAATATACGGCATCCCCAAACCTCATAAACCAGATTGTCCATTACGACCAATAATGTCCATATATGAATCGTTTAATTACAACCTTGGTAAATACATAGCATGGGCATTCTCCAAATATGTAACATCAGCCAGCTCATTTATCAAAGACTCTTTTAATTTCAAGTCTAATCTAAATCAACTTAATCATAAAGCCTTAATGGCCAGTTTCGATGTTATATCCCTCTTTACAGAAGTTCCAACCACTGAAGCCTGCAAGATAGCCTTAGAACTCTATATCCGAGACCCTAACCCAACTATAGAAATTCCCAGTAACCAGTTAGCAACCCTCATAGAATTCACCACGATAAAGACAAACTTCATGTTCAACAACCAAAACTATATACAAACAAACGGCCTAAGCATGGGCAACCCAGTATCACCAGTTCTAGCCAATATTTTTATGACACAAGTTGAAACACAAGCAATTAACACAGCATTACATCCACCACTATACTGGTATAGATATGTAGATGACACGGTTGTGGATTCAAATCTACAGAACACATACTTAATTTTTCAATCACATTAACTCTATACATCCCAACATCAACTTCACATGTGAACAGGAAGAAAACAATCAAATATCATTTCTTAACCTCAAAATTACAAGAACTGATACACAATTCCAAACAGAAATCCACCGAAAAATCACCCATACTGGACTATACATTCCTTGGGACTCAGCACATGAAATAAAACAAAACTCAACATACTAAGAAACCAAATAAACACAGCCATAAAACTATGCTCACCAGATAAAATTAACGATGAATTAGACAAAATAAAACAATACTTCACCAACATCAATAAGTTTCCTCCACAAACCGTAGAAAACATTATACGCACACACCTAGACAGAAAGCAAAATCAACCAACTAAAGTAAATACAGCTCAAGAATCAAAAAACCACGAAACCATATACTGCTGTATACCATATATTCCCGACATCAGCAAACAAATAACCAACATTTGGCAAAAATTAGTAACAAAATATGACATTCCAATTAATACCAAATTTATTCAAAAACCCGGCACAAAACTGAGGTCTATACTATGTAAAAACTACACTGACAAACACCACACCAACATTATTTATAAAATACAATGTGATAACTGCCACGACTTCTATATTGGAGAAACAAGTAGAAAAATGGAAACCAGATTCAAAGAACATAAAAGTCACCTTCACACGTTTTCGAACACTGCAAGTCAAATAAACACAACATAACCATAGAAAACACTCAAATACTAAATAAAGAAACAAACATAAACAAACGTAAAATTAAAGAAGCCTTACTTATACAACAACTTAAACCCAAAATAAACCAATATAAAGGAACGCCTTTATACCTATATTAATATAATAAATAATATTATATATTCAAACATCTAATACCGCCCTCTACATTTCGACACACAGTTACACAACCCCTTTCAAACATGTGGTCAGCTTCCGGTCAGTTACCTCTTTCTTTGTGAACCTGACGATGACCGAAGAAGGTCGAAACGTTGTTCGCTCTTCTATGTAAAGTGTTTTCTCAGCCCAAACGAGCCGTTTTTGCATATAAATTTCACAAGTAGATGTTTGTTAGGTATGACCTTACCATACATGGATGTAAAGAATAGTTTTACAGTTATTGGTTATGAAGAGGTATCATACCAAAACATGATTTTATTATCCATAGAAAATTATACAAGGCATATTTTTCTTCTTTTTTATTTTTTGTTGCATTTTACATAATTTATCCTGCTTTTTATATAAACGTTTATTAGCTTATAACTTTTAGATATCTGACCTTTGACCTTATCATATGGTTGTTTCCACTGTTCTAAGGCTTGAATAAAGTTTATCCACAAAATGACAGACCACAGACAGTTTGTTCTTGAGTAGAGAAAGAAATGAAAATGATTCTCAACTGAGTGTTCTACAGACAAACAAGAAAAATAAAATACAAGGACCTACTTACTTTGTATTTCCACACTTATGTCTAAAGTTTATAAAACACTTTGAATCTGTTTAAGTAACTTCATTATCTCAATTAATTGATTCTAATTAAAAAGTTCAAAATAGAAATTTTACAATTAAGAAAAAAAACTGTTTACTTAGTGTTGTCTGATAAAATGTTATGCCACATTGGCTGATATGGATTTACAATGGTTTTTGTCTGATGCCAGAAAGCAAAAGCAAAGAAACAAGGCTCATAAAAAAACTAATATCACTGTAGATGACTGCTATAATATAAAGAAACACTGGATGTAGTTTTTAACTCTACAGAAATTTTAAAATGTATTCTGTTTCTGATATCCTATTAGTAAAAATAGGACAATAAAATATGTTAAATTCAAAATTCCATACAAAATATTGTTGGTTTACAGAATAATAATGATGATGCACAAGATAAAAGCAAATACTGAAATTAACAGTTCTGTAAATGTTAAATTAATTTACATGGCCTTGTAATCAACTTGTAACCATTAATTTATAGACACAACAAAACTGACAGTACTTAATGTAAATTTCAGTGTACATTACATGTCCCTTGTAAACAAAACAAAAAATCCCAGTCACACCAAACATGCTCGTCCTCCCAGCCGTGGGGGCGTTATTATGTGACGGTCAATCCCACTATTCGTTGGTAAAAGAGTAACCCAAGAGTTGGCGGTGAGTGGTGATGATTAGCAGCTTTCCCTCTAGTCTTACACTGCTAAATCAAGGACGGCGAGCGCAGACAGCCCTCGAGTAGCTTTGCGCGGAATTCAGTAAGCAACCTACTCTTTCACGTACGTCATATATTTATAACAATTCATTGATCCTACGCTTCTAACCAATACAAACTGAGAAAGACAACAATAAAATAGGACCATAATATTATTAAATGCATATTAACTAAGGTGACAACGTATTAAAGTTGGAACAGAACTGTGCAAAGAAGAAGAACAATTTTATATTCGAACGTACCTTGCATTTCATGGGTATTTCGAACAGTACAATTTGTAAGTATAAAGCTTTATATAAATAATTTAAATGTATATTCACATAAGGTCATTATATAACTCTGAATTAAATTCTTGAATGAGAAACAAAAGTTAGACAAGTTTCTAACTTGAATGTCACGAGAAGTGACATTCATGTTACTCTACAACCTGAGAGAGGCTTAGCAATTAGGGTTAGCAAATATTGGGCTGTTTTAGATAACGCCGTGCTGGAAAATTTAGAAAAAATGAACATTTTCTACGAAAAAAAAGAGATTCTTTTAACGGCAAGTACAGCAAGGGAAAAGTGTTGGGACCGCGTTGATATAAACGGTCATTTTCTATCTGTTAAACGTGCTACTGTTTATTGACAAAACGTTTTTTTTCTTTTAAACTCCATTTCTTAAAACTATAAATTACATCAATAAAGATACAATCAAACCTTTAGGTTCAGTCCTGGTGAAAGCTGGGTTCTTGTTACAAGAAGAGTATTTAACATTCTATATATGTAAAAAAAAAAAGAATGTTATACGTATCGTATTTATTTTTATAATTGTCTGAATCTAGAATACCAAAAGTGGGAATATTAAAATAGATTTTTGTTTGTGGTGTCATTTGATAGATATGCCATAATGTATTTATTGTTTCGGTAGATAGATACAGACACAAACGCCATATTATAGTTAGATTAGAAAATACGACGTAATTCTATATATTGGATTTTCCAAAAATATATATCTTCAACAATATATCATGCTACAATCGTTAATATATAGCCTATATTATGTTGTTATATTATTATTTAACTTTGCTTTTAGTTCCTGATTTTATTAAACTTTGATAATTATATAACCCACAACAACTTAATATACTGTGATGGTTCACCTGGTGTCGTATCATCATTACTATTGTTTGTTTTGTTTTTCTTATAGCAAAGCAACATCGGGCTATCTGCTCAGCCCACCGAGGGGAATCGAACTTCTGATTTTAGCGTTGTAAATCCGGAGACATACCGCTGTACTAGCGGGGGTTCGTCAATACTCACAACAACTTAATATAGTGATGGTTCACCTGGTGTTGTATCATCATTACTAACAACAACTTAATATACTGTGATGGTTCATCTGGTGTCGTATCATCATTACTAACAACAACTTAATATAGTGATGGTTTACCTGGTGTTGTATCATCATTACTAACAACAACTTAATATACTGTGATAGTTCACCTGGTGTTGTATCACTGTTGAAACATTCAGTTAAAGTGAAAACCAACACTGCTGAAACATACCATGAAATTGATGACGTACTCTTGAAATAGTCGTTAAAAGTGAACACCAATTGTGTTAAAAGACAGTAAAAGTGAAAACCAACACTCTTCAATCAGACTGTGAAATTGAAGACAGACACTACTGAAACAGTCATTGAAAGTAAAGACCAATACTACTGAAGCACAGTGAAATTCAACACCAACACTGTTCAAATCGTCAGTGAAACCAAGACCAATAGTTCTGATAATGTCAGTGAAATTGAAGACGTACACACACTATTGAAACATTCAATAAAGTTAAGACATTGAGTGAATGTGAAGACCAACACTGTTGACACAGATCGTAAAATTGAAGACCAATATTGAAACAGTCAATGAAAGTTAAAACCAGTAGTGTTAAAATTTAGAGTGAAAGTGAAGATCAACACTGTTGAAACTGACTGAAAATTAAGACAACACTGTTGAAACAGTGAAATTGAAGATCATTAGTATTGAAACAGACACTGAAACAGAAAACAATAATGTTGAGACAGACAGTGAAATTGAAGATCAATAATGTTGAAACAGCGAATGAAAGTGAATACCAACAGTGTGAAAACAATGGCTGAAACTGAGACCAGTAGTATTGAAAGAGAAGTGAAAGAAAATACCAACAACGGGAAAAGAGATTGATACTAAGAACCATTAGTGTTGAAACAGTCCGTGAAAGTGAAGACAAACACTGTTAAAACAGTCATTAATACTGCAGACCAATAGTTTTAAAACAGTCATTACAATTGAATATAGAGTGAAACTGAAGACTAATAATGTTGAAACAAAGAGTGAAGTTGAAGAACAACAGTGTTGAAACAGTCAGCGAAAGTGAAGACCAAGAGTGTGAAAACAGTCTGTGGAAGTCAAGACCAGTTGTGTTGAAATTGGAGTGGAAGTGAAGACCAACAGTGTGAAAACAACAGTGAAACTGAAGACAAATAGTACTGAAACAGAGAGTAAAATTGAAGACTAACATTTTGGAACAGTCAGTGAAAGTGAAGACCAATAGTGTTAAAGAAGTCTGTGAAACTGAATATAAAGTATTGAACATAGAGTGAAACTGAAGGCCAATAATGTTGAAACAGATGGTGAAATTGAAAATAAACAGCGTTGAAGTAGACAGTGAAAGTGAAGACCAACAGTGTTGGATCAGTCAATGAAAGTGAAGACCAGCAGTGTGAAAACAGTGAAGAAAGATAGTGTTGATGCAGACTTTGTTTTGAATTTCGCACAGAGCTACTGAGGGCTATCTGTGCTAGCCGTCCCTAATTTAGCAGTGTAATACTATAGGGAAGGCAGCTAGTCATCACCACCCACCGCCAACTCTTGGGCTACTCTTTACCAACGAATAGTGGGATTGACCGTCACATATAACGCCCTCACCGCTGAAAGGGATAGCATGTTTGGCGCGACGGGGATGCGAACCCACGACTATCAGATTACGAGTCGCACGCCTTAACACGCTTAACCATGCCGGACCTTGATGCAGACAGTGAAATTGAAGACCTACAGTGTTGAGGCATTCAGTAAAACTGAAGACAAACAGTGTTAAAGAGTCAGTGAACCTGAAGATCAACAGTGTTGAAACAGAAGTAAAAGTGAAGACCACTACTACTGAAACAGTGATATTGAATACAAACTGTTGAAACAGTCAGTGAATGTACAGACCAATAGTGTTGAAAGAGTGAAGTTGTAGACCAAATGTGTTGAAACAGTCAGTCAGTGTGAAAACCAGAAATGTCGAAACAGTCAGTGATATTAAAAACAAATAGTGTGAAAATAGACAGAGGAAGACAACACCAATAGTATTGAAATGAAAGTGAAGACAAACAGTGTGAAAACAACAGTGGAACTGAAGATCCACAGTCTTGAAACAGTTAGTGAAGGTGAAGATCAACAGTGTTAAAACAGTCCATGAAAATGAAGATCAACAGTGTTTAAACAGTTAGTGAAATTGAATACTAATAGTGTGAAAACAGTTAAAATGAAGGTTAGCACTGAGGAAACAGTCATTGGAACTGAAGACATGTAGTGTTAAATATATAGTGAAAGTGACGGCCAACTCTGTTCATACAGTCAGTAAAATCGAAGACCAATAGCGTTGATACAGATTGCGAAATTGAAGACTTACACTGTTGAAACATTCGTCAAAGTGAAGATCAACACTGTTGAAACAGACCATGAAATTGACGACTGGCACTAATGAAAGACATTGAAACTAAAGACCACTAGTGTTAAATATATAGTGAAAGTGAAGACCAACACTGTTGAAACAAAGTGATATTGAATACCAACACTGTTTAAACACTCAGTGTAATGGAAGACCAATAGTGTTGATACAGATAGCGAAATTGAAGACTTACAATGTTGAAATATTCGTGAAAGTGAAGACCAGCACTGCTGAAACAGACCGAGAAATTTATGACGTATTCTATTGGAACAGTTGTTGAAAGTGAAGACCAGTTGTGTTAAAAGAGGGTAAAAGTAAAGACACTCTATTGAAACAGTCAAATTACAGACCTACACTGTTAAAAAAAGAATTGAAACTGAAAACCAACACTGCTGAAATTGACAGTGAAATAAATGATCTTCACTGTTGAAACATTCAGTGAAAGTGAAGACCAACACTGTTGAAACAGACCATGAAATTGACGACTGGCACTAATGAAAGACATTGAAACTGAAGACCACTAGTGTTAAATATATAGTGAAAGTGAAGACCAACACTGTTGAAACAAAGTGATATTGAATACCAACACTATTTAAACACTCAGTGTAATGGAAGACCAATAGTGTTGATACAGATAGCGAAATTGAAGACTTACAATGTTGAAATATTCGTGAAAGTGAAGACCAGCACTGCTGAAACAGACCGAGAAATTTATGACGTATTCTATTGGAACAGTTGTTGAAAGTGAAGACCAGTTGTGTTAAAAGAGGGTAAAAGTAAAGACACTCTATTGAAACAGTCAAATTACAGACCTACACTGTTAAAAAAGAATTGAAACTGAAAACCAACACTGCTGAAATTGACAGTGAAATAAATGATCTTCACTGTTGAAACATTCAGTGAAAGTGAAGACCAACACTGTTGAAACAGACCATGAAATTGACGACTGGCACTAATGAAAGACATTGAAACTGAAGACCACTAGTGTTAAATATATAGTGAAAGTGAAGACCAACACTGTTGAAACAAAGTGATATTGAATACCAACACTGTTTAAACACTCAGTGTAATGGAAGACCAATAGTGTTGATACAGATAGCGAAATTGAAGACTTACAATGTTGAAATATTCGTCAAAGTGAAGACCAGCACTGCTGAAACAGACCGAAAATTTATGACGTATTCTATTGGAACAGTTGTTGAAAGTGAAGACCAGTTGTGTTAAAAGAGGGTAAAAGTAAAGACACTCACTACTGAAACAGAAGAACACTAATGTTGAAAGATATAGTGAAATTGAAGATTAACAGTGTTGAAACAGTCAATGAAAGTGAAGACCAGT
This sequence comes from Tachypleus tridentatus, assembly GCF_004210375.1. Classification (NCBI taxonomy): domain Eukaryota; kingdom Metazoa; phylum Arthropoda; class Merostomata; order Xiphosura; family Limulidae; genus Tachypleus; species Tachypleus tridentatus. The sequence continues at coordinate 133,527,285 of NC_134836.1, read as the reverse complement.
AGTGTTTAAACAGACAATAATCTTGATGGCCAACAGTGTTGAAACAGCCAATGAAAGTGAAGACAAATAGTGTGAAAAATTCGGTGGAAGTGAAGACCAATAGTGTGAAACATTCAGTGGTAGTGAACGCCAATAGTGTTGAAATGGAAGTGAAAGTAAAGACCAATATAGTTAAAACAAAACATACCGTAAAAGCGAAGACGTACAGTGTGAAAACAGCCAGTAAAACTGATGATAAATTGTGTTGAAACAGACAGTGAAATTAAAGACTAATAATATGAAAACAGTTAAAATGAAGGTTAGTTCTGAAGAAACAGTCCTTGAAACTGAAGACAAGTAAAGTTAAATATATAGTGAAAGTGAAGGTTAACACTGTTGAAACGTAGTGAAACTGAACAGCAACACTGTTCAAACAATCAGTGAATTCGAAGACCAATAGTGTTGATACAGACCGTGAAATTGTTGAAACATTTAGTTAAAGACCAACACTACTGAAACAAACCGTGAAATTGATGACGTACTCTTCTAAAACAGTCGTTGAATGTGAAGACCAGTTGTGTTAAAAGATAGTAAAAGCGAAGACACTCACTGTTGAAACAGACAATTAAATTAAAAACCAACACTGTTCAAAAACAGACATTGAAACTGAGAAATAAAAGACCGACACCACTGAAAGTCATTAAAGGTGTAGACCAACACTGTTGAAACACAATGAAATTGAACGTCAACACTGTTCATGCCGTCTGTGAAACCGAAGGCTAATTGTATTGATACAGTGAGTGAAACTGAAGACATTCATTGAATATGAAGACCAACACTGTTGACATATATTGTGAATTTCAAGACCAACACTATTGAAACAGTCGTTGAAATTGAAAACCAGTAGTGTTAAAATGTAGAATGAAAGTGAAGATCAACCCTGTTGAAACAGACCAAAAATTAAGACTATACTGTTGAAACAGCCAGTGAAAGTGAAGACCAACAGTGTTTAAACAGACAATGAAAGTGAAAACCAACAGTGTTTAAACATTCAATGAAAGTGAAGACCAACACTACTGAAACAAACCGTGAAATTGATGACGTACTCTATTGAAACAGTCATTGAAAGTTAAAACCAGTAGTGTTAAAATGTAGAGTAAAAATTAATATAAGTACTGTTGAGACAGACAGTCAAATTAGAGACCAATGCTGTTCAAACAGACAGTGTGACTGAAAACCAACTCTATTGACACAGTCATTGAAATTGAAGACCAGTGGTGTTACAATGTAGAGTAAAAGTGTAGATCAACACTGTTGTAACAAACTGAAAATCAAGACAACATTGTTAAAAGAGAGTGAAATTTTAAACCATTAGTGTTGAAACAGTGAAACAGAAGAACAGTAATGTTGAAACAGATAGTGAAATTGAAGACCAAAAGTGTTGGAACAGTCAGTCAAAGTGAAGACCAACAGTGTTGGAACAGAAGCTAAAGTGAAGACCAGAAGTGTTGAAACAGACAGTGAAATTGAAGATCAACAATGTGACTGTACAGTATCATGTGTGCTGATGAAGTTGTGTAGGCTCATACATCGGAAAATAATGTGTGTGTTTTTAGTTTCTTTTTTTAATGTACTCAGCTAAGAAAATTGTAATTCAATAACATAACTTTATCTTTACGATATAATATTTATTTTGCATGTGAAGTATATGTATTATAAAGAACAACATAAGCTACAAAATATGCAAAACCGAAATTCATACTTCAGATAATACAGATCACAATGTTATGAAACCAAGCATACATAAAATATTACTGTACAGTTCTCTGTAGATTACTAATAAACATGAGGATCAGCAATCTGACTGTGTTATTTATTAGTGGCAGTTATTTTTATTGTTACTAGTTTTATATTTCTGTGGGTGTTATGATAGGTTTGTTTACATTCCAAAATATTAGTTCACTTGTTATAGGATACTATATTTGGCTTGTATGCATTCCTAAATATTAGCTTGACCAATTGTTGGAAGAGTTAGTTACATGCATGTCACGTGAGATCTTATCAATGCAATAGAGATAGTACTGTACATAGGCTCCACCTTTTAACTGGATCATTCGACTGATCGCAATATAGCATATTCATGCTTTATTGCCATCTATTGGTGTGAATTAGTAATAATTGTCTCTGAAAGAAAACTTTAAGGGAAAATATGAATTTTAGTTTGCTTTATGATTTTAAAGATTCAGTTAAGCTATACCTATGGATAATTTCTTTAAATTTTTTCTTTATTTCATTTTTTATATTGTTATTGTTAGTGTATTTCTATTCGTTATGCTCGTTCAAGTTGTTTTCAGAAGACAGCAATGAAAGTGACTTAGGCGTTTTGCCAATCATCGCCATTCGACTTATAATTCATAATAGAAAATGTAAATAAATTGTATTTTAGAAAGTTGCAAACACCTACAAAACTAGATTATCAACACTCTCCCTGTCCACTTCAGAAGATTTAAAATTATTACCACTAACTTATTATTACAGCAAGAACTATAAAAATATATATTTTAAAATCTTAACACAAAAGCTACAAAAATAGAATAATTAATCACATTAGTTAGTTGAATGTTACTATTAAAAACTGTTTCGTTCTTTCACTATTATACTTTAAAGCATTCTTCAAAATTAGAACTATTAATTACTTTTATTCTAACAATAACTGTACAACAGATAATAATTATTTTTTATATAAGGACTTATTGTGTTTTAACTATTACTTTTTAGCTCAGGAGTATCTGTGTTCTAACTGTTAGTTATTTTTTATACTGGGGATAACTTATTATAGCCATTAATACTAAAATATAAACCCTTATAACCCAAGCGTTTTTGAAAGGTGGACTTTTGAAAGCGCTTCTTCTCGGGTAATCTGGAAATATCCAGTATATATAAAGATGTAGTTTAGTAACGTCATACAGATCATCGGACTTTCGAGGATTGTTTATTTCTCTGTGTAGTGTTGTAAGCGTCTCATTTCCCGTGCTATGTGGCCGATGTCTTCAAAGTATATGAAAAGGTGTTGGTGGTATTTTAACATTGGATAAAATATGTTTGTGCTTTTATGAACTGTGTTTAGGTGTTTCAGTAAAAAAGTATAGATAACACCTGGAGAGTGATTAATAAAGATATGTTTATATAAATGAAGTATAGATAACACCTGGAGAGTGATTAATAAAGATATGTTTATATAAATGAAGTATAGATAACACCTGAGAGTGATTAATAAAGATATGTTTATATAAATGAAGTATAGATAACACCTGGAGAGTGATTAATAAAGATATGTTTATATAAATCAAGTATAGATAACACCTGAAGAGTGATTAATAAAGATATGTTTATATAAATCAAGTATAGATAACACCTGGAGAGTGATTAATAAAGATATGTTTATATAAATCAAGTATAGATAACACCTGGAGAGTGATTAATAAAGATATGTTTATATAAATCAAGTATAGATAACACCTGGAGAATGATTAATAAAGATATGTTTATATAAATCAAGTATAGATAACACCTGGAGAGTGATTAATAAAGATATGTTTATATAAATCAAGTATAGATAACACCTGGAGAGTGATTAATAAAGATATGTTTATATAAATCAAGTATAGATAACACCTGGAGAGTGATTAATAAAGATATGTTTATATAAATCAAGTATAGATAACACCTGGAGAATGATTAATAAAGATATGTTTATATAAATCAAGTATAGATAACACCTGGAGAGTGATTAATAAAGATATGTTTATATAAATCAAGTATAGATGACACCTGGAGAGTGATTAATAAAGGTATAAAATAATTATAATAACCTAATTTTATAAGGTTACTATTAAAAGTTTCTGTATTAACTTTGTTTAAAAATATGTTTTAAAATATTCATGTGACTTTGTTTATCAATGCTGAAGTCATGTCTATCGAAACAGCATGTGTACTGTGTGATGTTAAACCTAAAATATTTCATATTACCAGTACTTATTTTGTTTATCTATATGCATATGATGTTTCATCTTTTGTTTTATATTATAAGTTGCATATCAAATGAAACTATGATCACACCGAAAAAGACACACGTAAATTAATTTTCTGATTTTTGTTTATAAAATGATAAATTGTCACACTGGATAAAACTTTTAATATAATGTTCAGATCGAAATTACAGATACTTTTAGACCACTATTAATCTTTTAGCCCTAAATATCTGAATATTCACATGTTACTCGTACAGTCGTACTTAGTCCTGCATAAGGTCGGGCCGGGTGCGACCTAGAGATCAGCTTGTGCATTGGAAGATCCAAGATTCGTGTCACGATATACTACTGAATGCTGAAAACTCCAGTTGTGATACGTTTTGATAGAAACATACAATCCCAATATTCGGTTAAGAGTAACTGAATAGACAGCGGTTACTATTGTCTGGCTGTCCTTCATTTAGTAATCAATTTTAAGCCAGTGATAGCTATGGCTAAAGTTTTGGGTATCTGTCCTAGTTCTTTCACCCATGTATTGCATAAGATGTCATCAGGATTGAAAATATCAAATACTTACATAAGTACTTTTATTACCACTTCTTAACTTAACCATAAACTGATACTTAACCCTACACAAGTACATATGTATATACTTATTAACTACATATTACGACATAACCTTACAACAAAAGTACTTTAATACTTTTCTTTCAAACCTCAAATGTGGATTTGATTTTTACATAAACACGATAACGTTCTTTGTAACATATCACATTGAATCATCGTCCCATTTAAATTTTGAAAATTGATTAACCAACTTAATAAGATATGGTTTAATCACACAGTTTCTCGTTGAACAAATGATGGTTGTCTTCTTTACTCCGAATGACAACATCTTCATATATGTACACAGCTTGTTCCAATATTCTGATCATGTATGGTGCTACAGTCCTTCGGATCAACCTTTACTTTATCAATTTCTTGTTGAACAGTTGATGGTTGTCTTCTTTACTCCGAATGACAACATCTTCATATATGTACACAGCTTGTTCCAATATTCTGATCATGTATGGTGCTACAGTCCTTCAGATCAACCTTTACTTTATCAATTTCTTGTTGAACAGTTGATGGTTGTCTTCTTTACTCCGAATGACAACATCTTCATATATGTACACAGCTTGTTCCAATATTCTGATCATGTATGGTGCTACAGTCCTTCAGACCAACCTTTGCTTTACTGCCTTACGTGTTAACATTTAATTACACCTATTATTTAGCTGCGTTACAGCAGCCAATAAGGGTTTGTAAATGTGACAATATCTGGAATACATTTGATCTAATTCGATGTAAAATCCAGAGAATTTTTTTCCTTCTTCTATTTACTTGGTTATGTGGTTGCATTCTGTTTTCAGAGTATAGGGGCATTTCTGTCGATACTCAGAGATCCGTCTCCCGGTAACATAGTGGTATGTCTGCGAAACTTGAAACCGGATTACGATACACGTGCTGGGCAGAGCACAGATAGCTCATTGTGCAGTTTTGTGTTTAACTACAAACAATTACAAACAAAAACTTGGAAGTCCTTCTGATGATTGTCAGGGCATACTGATAGCGCATAGAGACCCTTGACTATCATTAGAGGTGTTGGTCTTGGTTTTTATAAAAATATAGTTCATTTTTAATATCGAATTTTACTGCTAAGTGGGGGGAAAGGTAATTCATCAATTATATTATACAGTTTTTTCAACTGCACCGAACTTTTCTGTTAATGGGTAATTGTTATTGGATAGAGTTGGATGTTTGTTTTCATCTATTTATAAAAATGTAAATACCAAACGAACTTCATTTGAAAAGGCGCGGCCCCACCTACCCCCACCTCTTCACCTGATGCCTCTTTCTGCATAAATTACTTTTCATAACATATCTGTTAAAATCCCGTTAACTTCACAATCAGTATTGGTTTCCATAACTACCTGTTCATCGTTTTACATCTCCTACATAAGTTCTTCGTTTCATTACATATTTATTAACATGGATGGACATGTATGTTTTTTTCTTATTAACCAAAGACTTAATTCCTAAAAATGATCAGTCACGTGCCATCTATAAATTCACATGTTTCTATTTATAAGAGTCGGTCCTACAAACACTCACATTTTGTTATACATTGCGTGAATATGTAGACAATATGTGTTGCTACCATGAATGAAAAACTAAGGATCAGTTAGAACCTGGTAGATTGAGATATGTAGTACAGGATGAACAACAGCTAAGAATCAGCTAGAACCTGATAGAATGAGATATGTAGTACAGGATGAACAACAGCTAAGAATCAGTTAGAACCTGATAGATTGAGATATGTAGTACAGGATGAACAACAGCTAAGAATCAGTTAGAACCTGATAGATTGAGATATGTAGTACAGGATGAACAACAGCTAAGGATCAGTTAGAACCTGATAGATTGAGATATGTAGTACAGGATGAACAACAGCTAAGGATCAGTTAGAACCTGATAGATTGAGATATGTAGTACAGAATGAACAACAACTAAGAATCAGTTAGAACCTGGTAGATTGAGATATGTAGTACAGGATGAACAACAGCTAAGGATCAGTTAGAACCTGGTAGATTGAGATATGTAGCACAGAATGAACAACAACTAATCTATCGTACATTATTTGTGTAGTCATAGTTACGCGTAACGGTAACCAGAAAACATCACTAAGATAATAAAACTATTGAAACCAGATTATAATTTTTTCGCACTATAAGATTCTAGATTGATTTCTTACCTTTAAATACTAATATAACTTGTAGTTTTTCAAAGATGTTATTTCTTTTCATATGTCTCTTACAGTTAAGTGGAATTTGTGTTGCAGTAAAAATGATGAATTACGGACGAAGTAATTCGAGGCACTATTGTAACCAAGGTAGAGAGATTCTTCGATCTGATGGTCGACATCGAATGTTTGATAATCCCCAGAGTTCTTAACACTTGGTACAATCTGTGTACTTCGATATTTACGAACAGCTTACTTGAGTGCATATTGTTAAACATTTTCAATCGACTTGTTTGTGCTTTGTTTTTGGAATTGTGCACAAACTAAACAATGGATTATTTTTGTTCTGGTCACCTATGGTATCTAAACCCGGTTTCTTTCGGTGTGAGTCTACAAACATACCGTTGTGTCACAGAGGAGGCTTAGTCGACTTGTAATGTGAAACAGAAGTTAATCGAAAATACACTTTGAATATTTGTGAAGACGTGCCTCGTTTCATCTCTGGATGTTCATGTTAATGACAAATTGATGTGATGAACTTATGTTGAAAATCTCGTGATTACCATTATCGAGATAAAGGTCAGTATACAAAGAAGAAACCACCATGGTTAAACTGGTTTCACTTTTTATAGTTGTACAACTCTAGCTTTTAAATAAAAAGACTTTGGAAAGCTCTTGAATCTTGTTCAGGTTTTATACGTGTTACGATATTATAAATGTGACTAGATTCTGAAACTTTGATGTGTGCTGCTATTAGGAGGTTCGTGAAGATCTTTATTAGTACCAACCAGTAAGAATGTTTAAGTTCCCTTTGTTGTCTGGTATATTACCGATGCTGTTCTTAGGTAAACATCAGTATTAGATCGACTATTTATTTTTCTGTGTTGTTTTTCTATCCTTCCGGTGATAATCTGTTCATATTACTGTTATTGAGATGAGATATTAAGCGAAGATACAAAGGAACATTGAGTAGTTGTCCGTGACAACACCTGGTTTTGTAAACATGATATTTTTTGTGGTGTCTACTCTATGATGTTCTGAACGTTGAGTAAAGCATTTTGGATGACAAGGTATTGCTGCCAGACTTCGTCCCAGATAAATATTAGACACAAGTAAGGTTGAAAGTGTAATATTGATCCCTTCCGGAGAAAAAAGATCTGTTATTTATCGCAGTCCTAACTGGATTTCTTTTCTTGAACAAATTTGAACTGACAACATCTGATGTTCCACAAGATGTACAAAGAAACATCCAGATCCAGAACTTGAGGCTGCAGTTTTCTGAACGTATAAAGAAACGAATACTGTGTTGAGTAAGCTGAAGATTTTCATCAAATCGGACAAGAGATGAAGATAAATATTTATACGATGAATAATATTCAACCAATGGCATGGAGCTGTAAGGTTTCTTATTCCAGAGAGATTCTGTGAATAAGAAATAAACTTTTATTCGAATTTAGAAAGACTGTATAATTTACTACTGCATTTCAAACAGAGAGTAACACTACTTTCTACAGAACATCGTCACCCCCTGATGGTGATGTTAACTAGTTGTGTTTACTATAGTCTGTAGCTGCTAAATTAGAGACGGATACCATAGACAGCTCACGAGAGCAGCTTTACAGAAAATTAGAAACAAAAACACATCTTCATGAACCGTCATGAGATTGTATAATTATGTTTCATCAGAAGATGAAGTGTAGATGTTCTACTTAACCTATGATCGTGACGAGAAGAGACATCAACAACGTTTATAAATGATAAATAATAACAAGTATATTCTGTGAATCAAACATCGTCAAAAGGAACAACGAAAAGTAAATTTCAGTAAACAGTGTTAAATATCTCTGTTAAGTATTCTCGTCCTGAAACTAGATTTGTAAATACGGAAAAACCAAAATACAAAAACAAAATATATACAGAGAATCAGTTATTGTACAAAAAACACATCTTCATTATTTTCAAATATTTACCCGAGAAATAAGTTTACCTTTGTTTATATTTCAAGAATAAGCAGACATATTACATATCGAAAATATATATCGTATATTTCATACAAAATTGTATAGAATGAAAATTGACATAGTTTCAATCTTATTATGTATGTAAACCCAAGAATAATAATTTTGATACACATATAAACATGCGTTGAGTGTTAATGGGTGTTTATTTATTCATACACGTTTTGTAAAGCCCTTCATCATTTGCATACAGAAAATTAATAAACCATGTATCCTCCACTGGTTCAGTCGAAAGTCTAAAGGCTTAAAACGCTGAAAGCCTGTGTTTGCCCACAGGTGGTGGGCACAACACAGATAGCCCAATCTGTAGTTTTGTGCTTAGCTAAAAACAATACTAACCACGTGACATGTTAGTTTACTGTTTCAAACATGTAAATGCACAGACATACTGATATCAATGATCATGTTAGTGGATATCTGTCCAACAGGTACACTGTATACAAAGTTCGTGTAAGCTGCACACCTTGCAACATATGATTAAGTTTTAACAACGAATTAAATGTTTGTTTATTGTTATTTACTTAGTGTTATAACTATACTAAATTTATGATTATAGTGTGTGTGTGTCTTTACACGTGTGACAACTAAGATACAATATTCAATTTCCTGAATTCTATTTCTAACACACACTTTCACTGTTTTCTGGTGTATTCCAGAACCAGAATATCTGAAATGGTTACAGTTTATCCTTAACAACAACACTTTTATCCAGTAAGAAAACATGACATGAATAACAAGTGCTAGGTGATCACTAACTTAGTAAGTTAAATTTTTTTTTTTATTTATTTAATGAGTGAAGACAAACACGAGTTATGTGACTACAAAATACTGACGAACAGGAACCTGAGGTATTGTGTGGCGATATTACCTGGATTTTCCCCGGATATTGTCATTAATATAGCCAGTTTAATTATAACACATATACCGTTTCTTCTGATAGCAGCCACAATTTTGAAATTACCATCTCTATGTAGTAGGTGAGCTCCTGTAATGTTTCCACATACAAAATCCACCATACAAACTAGAATGAGTAACTTTAAATTGTCCTCTGTAAAATTTTAACAGAAAGCGTTACTTGGTATGGAAATAATCCACGGTGAAACTTTACAGTGAAAATATCAAGGAGTTAAAATTGTATTAATTTGAATGTAAGCGATGGTTTTACGTGTGGTGACAGTTTATTCAATTTCTTGTTGATTGTAAACGTCAATCATAAATCACGAGTGAATTAATTTATGGATCATGTTGGCGAAGCATGATTATAATTAATGTACTTGTCATCAGACATGAACGTTAAACCTACCACACTTATAATACTATATTCCATAGCCAGTCCTGTGGAAAGTTTCAACAATTAGAAGGATACATAATAAGAGTATTCAAATCATACTAATTCGGTCGTATCTATTGAACACGACGCGTTTCACTCAGTCCAGAGCTCATCAATAAAGTGCATTATTAAAAGATATAATATGACTAATACTGGTATGTGATAATTGGATTTATTTGATTGTTACGAAAGTTGCAGAATGGCTAGTTGTGTTTTACATCCCATGATCATCGAGACCTGGTTTTTTAATGTCATGAGACTGAATACTTACTACTGAGCCACCAGTGGTGAGAGTGAAAGATGTTTTTTGTTTGTTTTTTATAGAAAGTGATTAAAATGATGTTCAACATAAGGCAGTGTTTAAAATGATTTATGACAGTCGTTTTAATGTTACCTTACTTTCATAAGGAACAAAATAATGAATTAACCTTGCTGTAAGTAACAAAGTGACCCATGGTGGTTATGATGGCGTTGTCTGGAACGAATGTTTTGTGGTATTCATTTCGTCATCGTCCAGACCAGCTGTGCTCCACACACTGGACACATGTTTTTATTACAACAGTGAAGGTGAAATCCTACTATTTAGTCTGAAAAGAAATGGAATAGGGTGGTATTGTGAACTATCTGCCTCCATTATAGTTTGTCTTCTCAGATTTAGCGCAAATGGCATCGATATAGCTTTTTTGAGAAATTCAACAAATAAACATCAAGCAAGATGTCATATTTTAAATATGTTAATTACTTGTGTGTAGGTGAACAGCGTGTACTTCAACCACATCTGACAACTTTCTTTTCAAATATTTTGTAACATTTGATGGTGTTTGACTAACAGAAAGGCCAGAAAAAGATCACGTGATTTTATTATGTTTTCGGGAAATATATTTATGTCTCATATAAAAAACAATTCTAGTTCTTCTTTATTTGTAGTCAAGCACTAAGCTACATTATGGATTATCTCTGTTATGCCCACCACATGTATCTAAATCCGGATTCTAGCGTTGGAAATTCGCAGTCATATCTTTGTGTCACTAGAAGGCAAGTGAACTTTCTAAAGATATATTAATTTTTGTTAATTTTTAGTACAAAAACCATGCCTTGTACCAGAAACACAAAACTGTATGTTGTTAAAAGTTCTCTCCAGGTGTTACTACTGGAAAACGTTTGACGTTTTTTATCTCTAAATATTATTTTGTTTCTTTGTTTGGAAATTCTCACAAAGTTACAAAAGGAATATCGGTGTATAGATGTCCTTAATGTTGAACCTATAGACTCTGGTTTACACTCTCTTACGTATTTAAATCTCGATCATAAATGAGCTAAAACAGTTTATGTATTTTCATCCGAACTGCTACGTTAGCGCCATCTCTTGCTTAAAATGATTCTATATATGACTTTTATTATAAAAACATATTTTAGTCTTGAAAACAAATTCTTGTAATTTTAGATCAACGTTAAGCCGAAGTTCAAAACTAAATGATGCCATTTACTATAAACAGTCTTATAATCCTGTTGATTAACTATGACGCTGACATTTCTTTCTATGTGGTTTTCGCTAATTTGCATAATAAAAATATTTTGTCAGACATTTGCACACGCACGAAGATAAGTAATACCTAGGTGCACACCTTCAGTGTGGGTACAACATCTCGGTGTCTAGGTTTTTTATTCTTGGTGTTATGGTGGTTACTCTTCTTTACTTTGTAGTTTCTCACTATATTTCTTATTAAAAAAGATGTGCACACATGTGGATAAGTAATAATACCCTCATGTAGTATGTGTGCAAAATTTTAAGTTTCTAGGTTCTTTTCTCTCCCAGTTATGGGGGTCACACACAAACCTAAAGCCTGGGCCTTTTATTATTGTGGATCAGTTTGTTGCTACATGACAACACTTTAAAATATGTGTTTTACAGTTCACGGATTAAACATTTGATTAATTAATTCATTAAATTCGATACATTTACAACATTCATACATATATTCAGTAAAACAAAATTAACGCAAGGACAGTTAGATAGTAAATGAAAATATGAATGCTAATACAGGGTCTTTACACTAAGCGTTTCGACGACATATATAACAGGACTTGAGAAAACCTGAACATAATTAGAGGCGCTCAGGTCAGATATTCTTGCCAAAAAAACAGCGAGATTGATGAAATGGTAACGTGAGATAAAGAAATCATAAAGTACTTTTAGTTTTTCTGTCACTCATAATTACGATTAATTAATAACAGTTGTACTTTTTATCGGAAACTTTAACAATAATATATATAAATTTAGAATATCATCACATGTTGCATATTCTTCCAGAAGTTAGCATACACTGGGAAGGTATAAACGATTTATTTTGTTTTTCATACAAACATACAAGAGGATGATCTGCGCCATTCGTTCCAAATTTAGCAATGTAAGACTACAGAGAAGGGAGCTAGTTATCACCCCCACCTATTGAATTACTCATTTAACAACGAATAGTGGGCTTGACCGTCAAATTAATTGCTTGTAAATATCTTGTTACGAACAAAACTAAACAATAATAAAATATTGACTCTCAAAATAAATTAACAACATATGCACTTAACAGCCTTTTATATCATAACATGAGGTTTGATGTCAAACGAATTCTCAAATCCATCCAGTTGTTCTCGAAAACAGATTAATAAAAGAACATGCTGCTAAAGGGTATGTTTTCAAAATTATCATCTTATCTGTAGATAACACGAAATTTAATTATATTACACACAAAAACAACCACTGGGGTGTCCCAAATGGAACCCGACTTTGGAAGCGGTGTAGATTGCCATTTATGCCATGTTAATAACCTGAAGCTACAGACATCAGATAAGACATGTTAATAATCTGAAGCTACAGACATCAGATAAGACATGTTAATAACCTGAAGCTACAGACATCAGATAAGACATGTTAAGAATTCGAAGATACAGACATCAGATAAGACATGTTAATAACCTGAAGCTACAGACATCAGATAAGACATATTAAGTCAAATATTGACCTTCACTTTGTCACAAATATAGTGAGTGAATTGGAGGAGGATAGAAAACTTATAGTTGGTGTTTGTAGTCAGTGTTACTACTTCATTCTTAGATCTAGTTGATTTACTTCTAGGAATAATACTTTCTTCAAAAGGTCATGAGTAACCAGTTAGCCTTTACAGTTTGCTTGAATATTATATCACAGATCAGGTCATGACAGTTTGTTGGAACACCGCTTTATCTGAAACAGGTCGGAGGCCAGGTATGACCAGGTGTGATAAGGCGTTCAACTCGCAATCTGAGGGTCTAGGGTTCGAATCTCCGTTGTACCAAACATGTTCGCCCTTTCAGCCGTAGGGGTGTTATAATGGAACGGTCAATCCCGCTATTCGATGGTAAAAGAGTAGCCCAATAGTTGGTGGTGAGTGGTGATGACTAGCTGCCTTTCCTCTAGTCTTACACTGCTAAATTAGGGAAGGCTAGCGCAGATAGCCCTCGAGTAGCTTTACGCGAATGGACTCGGCATGGCCTAGCGCGTTAAGGCGTGCGCTTCGTTATCTGAGGGTCGTGGGTTCGCGCCCGAGTCGCGCCAAACATGCTCGCCCTCCCAGCCGTGGGGGTGTTATAATGTGACGGTCAATCCCACTATTCGTTGGTACAAGAGTAGCCCAAGAGTTGGCGGTGGGTGGTGATAACTAGCTGCCTTCCCTCTAGTCTTACACTGCTAAATTAGGGACGGCTAGCACAGATAGCCCTCGAGTAGCTTTGTGCGAAATTTCAAAAAACAAACAAACAAAACTTTACGCGAAATTAAAAAATACAAAAACAAAACAAGAAAATAAACTGAAAGAGGTCACGACAATAGAGCGATCGCCACTCTTGATTAGAATTTTGGAAAACCTTTACTGTGAGCTACACATTTTTCAAGTGATGGAGGCTTTGACAGAGCAAAAGAGTAAAGGTCTGAGGAGGAAAATATAACAACTTTTGAAACAAATTTAGCCTGAAATGTGCCATGATGCAAATAAGATGAAAAATCTTATTAAATTTATTTGGCACTTGATTCAAACAGGTTCTCAAATGTTTGAACTAGCACAAAATGTCTGAGATTATGTAAGCATGCACTCAGAGTAGACACATTTTATAGAAAAGATTACAAGTATCTATGTCAACCTCCTTATATACATTGTAACAACTGTGCACTAATACTTAAATCTATAGAAACAACATAAATTTCGCATTAAATTATATTTAGTGATATACATATGAACTTCAGGAATACATTTTATTGAATAAACAAAGAACTGAACCACACACTACATCACACTTGTTCATACTTTGAAGTTTCAACTAAATACCAAATCCATATATATATCAGTATTTCGTGATAACAAATCAACTAACAAGTTGTGTGTCCATATATTTATATATGTTAAGTCAAGTAAAGTAAGAGTTTCTTAATGATTGTTTCACTATACAGAACAGCAGTGTTTTGTATCGTTTTAATACTTATTTGTTTGATTTTGTTCACAGTGGACTCTTTTTTATCTTCTACAAAGTCAGCTTAATGTTTGTTTAAAAGTAACCCTACATGATTTAAATATTGTCTATTATTCATTATAAACTAAATAAAATTGTTTATAATTTATCAGGTCATCCCATAAGTGATGTCCGAAATTTCAATACAGAAAGTGCATCAATATTTCTGTCTTTGTAGAAGGTTTTAATTACTAAAATATGTAGTAGAACGTGTATGAAAATGTTCAAGCAAATAAAAGAAACTAACCCAACGCTACTGTTTCAGATCATTAATCAAATAAACCCTTACGAAGATGGATGTGTCTGAGGAGCACATTAGGTTTGTTATGATTTATGAGTTTAAAAAAGTAGTGCAGCAGAAACCACAAACAACATTCAAAGTGTTTATGGTGCGGATTCTCTCAATGAAAATCGTTGAACGTAGTTTCAGAGGTTTATATCAGGTGACTACAGTTTCAGTTTAATGATGACTTGCTGCTGGCTGCACTTGATAAAGACTGTGCTGTAGCATTTGAAGAACTTGCACAGAAGCTTAATTCAACAGTTCACTGTCATCTGCAACAACTTGGAAGCCAACCTTAGAACATGAATGGACATTTGCACTTCTCTGCATTCTTGTGAACGCAACTCACATTTTTGGACAGGTTACTGACTGGAGATGAAAAATGGATATATTATAAAAATGTTAAGAGCCGCACACAATGACTCAGTTCAGGTAAAGTGGCTAAAGCACAGCCAAAATGGACCTCCACCTAGGAAAGTCTTAATATTGCATAACTTCAAGTCATAATGGGTACTAAATAAATTACTGAATTTTTATGGGTCTACACAGTTTAGCAAGTTCCACAGAGCTTGACATGAATGGCTTAATGCTGAATGGCTTAATGCTAATGGTTAGGGTATAATTTTATATAATTTAAACATTCTATCGTTTGCTTTCAAAGATATCTCTATGAACATTCTTTACGTATACTTTACTGCGGCTGTTTTTACATCAGCTTAATCTATAATACATGTAAATCTCTTTACTACGTGTAGGAATTACAGATTGTAAGTACGGAGGTAACTCACTTTCAATATCGTCTAATACTTTTTATAATCTACTTGGAGCTATAAAGTATGAACTCAACTTTCTGTATGCAGTTACACACAATGCTTGTACTGACTTAGCTAACTCAGTCCCACTATTTTCAACTGAAATTATGAATTCTAGAATTGAAAACTAACATTACAATTCCTGCCTTATGAAGCTCAGTCTGTCTTATTCTAGTATGTATCAAACTGTTAGTAATGTTTACTAATGCTCTAGACACGCTTTTAATTTCCTGTTCATGTAATTCAAGTGTCTGGTTTAATGAATTCATTATAGTCATCTGTTTACCTATTAAATGAATCATTTCTCTGGATACCTGTCTCTGATGTTCTACTTTCTTGTTTAATTCACGTAAATCATCTGTGGTTGTGGTTCAGAACAAAACTTTCAGGACATTTCCACCTGCCTGTTTTAAACCACGCGTCTGTTGAGTCAAATCTGAAATCTAAACGTTATCTTTAATATCCTTTAATCCTAATAACAAATCTTCTATCTTAACAAGATGTCGTCTAACTAAGATCTTATACTTCTGAATTAACCCTTGCTGTAAGATCCTCACTAAAATACAACAGTTAAACAACTTACAGACTCAGTTTGTTTTGTAAAACAATTTTTGCTATGTGGCCAACCTTACCGCACTTAAAACACTGCAAGTCCTCGCACTTATTTTGTCCGTTTCGCCAGTTTACTGTTTCATTCATACTCTTACTTATCATACTTTTTTACAGACTGCTTGTGTTTGTATATCTGTTGCTCTCTTGTTTCCTCGATTAAATCTAATAAGGTTGCTCGTGGGGTATTGGATTCATTAACATCACTGCGAGCTCTATCGCTAAGCGACCTTCGCTCATACTCAGACTTTAGTGTATCTTGGATCATCATATAATCTAAGTTCTACGTAATCAATTACCTTGCTCTTGCAGCTTATGTCCAAACACTCGAACAGACTCGCTTTTTACTTAATTCATATTTCGTAATTACGCCATGATTGTGCTTGGCGTTTCTCGTTTACCATATTCCTTTGTTAACATACGTATTAAAAACTGAAAATCTACAGTTTCACACAATGCCTCAATGAAACGTTTTGCTTTTCCTGCTGTTCTTAGTCTCAAAATGTCTGATTTCTGTGCATCAGTCTAACCTGATATTCTAACAGCTTCATTTAATGCATCTACAAAACTTTCGACATCCTCGTCGAGCTTACAGTGAAAAAAGGAATTATGTCCGTTAAGTGTGTCGTGACTTACGAACCTACTTGAGTGGGTGGAACCTTCACAGCTGCCACATGATCATCAGCCCTTCTAGCAGTAGTGGTGTCTACTGCCTTACAAACCTACCTGAGTGGGTGTATCTGAAACAGCTTCCACATTATCATCAGCCTTTCTGGTAGTAGTAGTGTCTAGTGCCTCACGAACCTATTTGAGTAAGTGGATCTGACACAGCTTCCACATTATCATCAGTCCTTCTAGTAGTTGTAGTGTGTAGCGCCCTACGAACCTATTTGAGTAAGCGGATCTGACACAGCTTCCACATTATCATCAGTCCTTCTGGTAGTAGTAGTGTCTAGTGCCTAACGAACCTACTTGAGTAAGTGCTTCTGACACAGCTTCCACATTATCATCAGTCCTTCTAGTAGTTGTAGTGTAGCGCCTTACGAACCTACTTGAATGAGTGTATCTGGCACAGCTCCTACATTATCATCATCCCTTCTGGTAGTAGTGGTGTGTAGTGCCTTACGAACTTACTTGAGTAGGTGTATCTGACACAGATTCCACATTATCATCAGCTCTTCTGGTAGTAGTAGTGTCTAGTGCCTTACGAACCTATTTGAGTGAGTGTATCTGGCACAGCTTCCACATTATCATCATCCCTTCTGATAGTAGTAGTGTCTAGTACCTTACGAACCGACTTGAGTGGGTGGATCTGACACAGCTTCCACATATTATCAGCCCTTCTGGTAGTAGTAGTGTCTAGTGCCTTACGAACCTACTTGAGTGGGTGGATCTGACACAGCTTCCACATATCATCAGCCCTTCTGGTAGAAGTAGTGTATATGTCAGCAGTAGCCACAGTTACTTATTCAATTTGATTTTCTACTTACCCTACCTATAGAACATTAAACTAACTTCTCTACCTCAATTTCTTTCTTTATTTTAACCAACCTGTTGTCAGTTACTCCAAAAATATCCTCCAAGACTTCACCAATCACGTAACGGTGAGGAGGCAGGCCGAGTGGTTGGTTTAACAGCTGTTGGAACTTCGACTGACAGTACGTGCTGTTACACGACTTATTTATTTTAAGTGAGGATGTAGTGGGTGAATGGAGCACACAGATACTAACTCGAGACTAACTGCCTTTCCTCTAGTCTTATACTGCTAAATTAGGGACGGGTAGCGCAGATAGCCCACCTTTAGCTTTACGTGAAATTCAAACCGAACCAATGAT